>NC_091981.1:224286332-224496332 GCF_044704955.1 Pristiophorus japonicus
GAATTATAGTCATGAAGACACATACTCCTGCTCCTAGGTACAGAAAGTCCATGCTTCAGTGCACTGCATCTTCAAAGTACTACACACTGATACTATTCTTGAATGGTAAAATCCATAAACTGACAATGTGGAAACAGGATATGGTAACTTAATGGGTATGGTACTGGACTAACAGCCCTGAGGTTGCGGGTTCACAATCCTTGCATAACAGGTTATGAAATTGAATTCAATAAATCTGTTAACTTGTGGGCTGGCACAAAAAATATAACCTTGAAAACTTGTCTTAAAAACTCAACTGGTTCATCAATGTCCTTTAGGGAAAGGACCTGCCACCTCTACCAGGTTTAGCCTAAATGGGACTCCAGTCCCACACAATGTGGCTGACTCTTACTGCCCTCAGCATAACTAGGGATGGCAATAAATACTGCCTTGCCAACATTACCCACATTTCAATAAACAATAAAAAGCTGAAGTGAGCAGAAAGAACGAGAACAGCCAAGAAAGGAAAGGGGATATCTGGATAGGACAAAAATGAAGGCTAAAATGAGAGAAACTGCTTAAAAAATTGAGAAGAGGTAAAAAGCAGAAACCGAATGCTTTGCTATTTGTTATATAGCAACAGGATGCAGCCATTGAAGCACATTTACAGCTTAAACTGGCAGCAGATTTGCACATCATTTGCATCAACTTTTCCTGTGGGTCAATTTTACATCTTTTAAGGATGGAGCATGGTGAGACAACAGAAATTCACACCTTCAAATCAAACTGCTCCATCATCAGATTTACTGCTATGCCAATTCTCAAGTATGAAAATGTTGAAAAATATTTCATGCAGACAAGAGGACCTCGGTTGTCACATGATAATGTGTACACCAGATCTCAGAGATATACAAAATAACCAAGAAGAGTTTAGGGGGCGATTTTTGCCGAATACTTTCGGCACTAAAGAGGTGGCCAAGATGGGGTCTTAATCTGAAACAGCGGTTTAGCCCATGTTTAGCATAAGACGCCATCTTGGTAAATGAGTGGTATTTATTTATAAATACAATTGCTTTCAAAAGCTACTAGAATAACAAGACTGTTAATAACTAATTCACAATGGTGGACATTTTTGTTACAGTCAGCAAACAGATGTTCATAATCCAGCAGATGGTGGTAATCTGGGTTTCATGTTCAGGACTGTCACACAAGCTACAGATGTTAAACTTGCAGTAGAGCTGTCCTGTGTAGGCTGCAGGATCTTCCGATTTCACTAGAGTTAATGTTTTGTTTTAATTGGGTTCACCATTTTTTAGTCATTATTTATGTGTAAAGGGTACAGCAACTTCAGGCGAAGAGTTGATGCAGTCTTAAATGTCAATATCGAAACCTTGCCATTCGAGCTGTGGTTCTGCCATTAGCTTTGCAAAAACTCACTGTCTCACCATTGAAATGCATTGAATGGTGTGAAATGCTGTATTTGCACTGTAGATACAAACTTTGCAGACTCCCATTGACGGCCCTCGGTCAAGTCCGAAGCTGCTATCCCCGTCCTTCCCTTCCTCAATCGCGGGCATGTTTTCAGTCACACACCACAGTCCCGTGTCACATTTGCCGAACTCGTCGTCCAGGTCCGTGCACGTGGCCCCCTAGCCATCACTAGGAACTGCCGCCTAGAGGCATGTTAAATAGCTGATTGCCACTTAAAATGCCTGCTAGCACTAATTAAAGTGGCTGCACTACATTTTGGGGGTTAGCAATTCAACTAATGCCCTCTCCTAACAGCGACCAGCTGTTTGGGAGTAAACTCACTATTGATGTCGAATAAAAATGCTACTTTAAGGGATACTTACTATTTCATGGTCATTGCGGGTGGAGCTCTGAAACACACCGGGAGACTTTCGGGGACACTGTCAAGAAAGACTTCACTAACACCCTAGCAACATTATTCTGGAAATTCTCTGAGGACTTCACCTAAAAAGAGTAATCGCTGTGCTACTCCACCTCATTGGACACGTAACATGAGTCATCAGGAGAAAGGGAGTGCTTGGTCATAGGGATCTTGCTAGTGGCTCCCCTTGGTCTGGATAAGGAATGGGAGGAGGACATGAGGCGAGGTAGAACAGCATGAGCTGCTGCACGAGAGAGGGACAGGAGGACGAGGTGGCGTCTATTCTTCTAACCCGCCCCCCGCGGGTACAGGACATCACTCCTGCTCTGGACCTCCTTCACCAGGACCTCCAGTGCTGCATCTGAGAACCTGTCCGCCCTCTCCCTTGGTCCCTGAGCCGCCCAATGTCAGCTGTGGCTCAGTGGATAGCACTCTTGCCTCTGAGTCAGAAGGTTGTGGGTTCAAGTCCCACTCTAGGAACTTGAGTACAAAAATATCTAGGTTAGCACTCCAGTGGGAGGTGACGTCTTTCAGATGAGACATTAAACCGAGACCCCGTCTGCTCTCTCAGGTGGACGTGAAAGATCCCATGGCATTATTTCGAAGAAGAGCAGGGGAGTTATCCCCGGTGTCCTGGCCAATATTTATCCCTCAATCAACACAACAAAAAAAAACATTATCTGGTCATTATCATATTGCTGTTTGTGGGAACCTGCTTGTAGACCAATTGGCTGCCACGTTTCCTACATTACAGCAGTGACTACACTCCAAAAGTACTTAATTGACTGTAAAGTGCTTTGAGATGTCCGGTGGTCGTGATAGGCGCTTATATAAATCCAAGTCTTTCTACAATGTGCAGAAGCGTGCCAGCCAGAACACTCCACACATTCAGTAGAGGTGGCTGCGAGGAATCCACATATACTGCTCCATCAAAATTGCGTCTATTCAGCACTTGAGTGCTAAAGCGGCAGGTGTCTGTTTATCACCTCCAGGCAAGTTAAAATTATGGTGATCAGAAATTGGGACCAAAATTGTTTGCTAAATCCGAACTTTCAAACAGACTAGTTTTATTAGCACTGCACTTGTTTGGCACTTGTTTTCACCCTTTGGATAAAATATCCACCCTAATTATTTATCATGTTTCCACTCAACTCCTTGATGTTTAGGTGAGTTGAAATTATTCTGAAATGAAAACCTGTTTTTTATAAAGCTAAATTGAAGTACCCTCAGAAGACACTGCTGTATTTAGTCTGAACGTCAGTGACAAGACTGGAAATCTAAGATTCTCCCATCAGGATAAAGGAACCATTGTTAGCTATTTTAATGTGGAAATCCAGTTCATGAACATTGCTTGCCCATGATCCAAACTATAGAAGCTGCAAATGCAAGAGGACCTTTAGACTGTAATTTAAAACACTGATTACTGCACACTCCAATGTAGAGGAACAAAGACAGGCTCTTCACTCCAGTAGGACATTGTAAATTAAACATTGTTCTGCAGTATGTACAGTACTGGAGGTTGTTAATGGGACCTCTTTGAGACACAGGCCTCATTATTTGTTACATCTCATGGCTAAACATTGCATTTTTGTGCAGTTAACATTCTGCAGTGTGTTTGCAGCTCCGATTTTAACTGCTATGACTACTTCAGAAGTTTTCACAAAGGACACTGCATTGTTAATATTCAACAATTTCATATTTTTATCAAAACCTGAAAACAAAAGTGAAATGGAAAACAACTCTTAAAACTTTCTATTGCTGCACTGTGTGTGTACGTTAATGAAATATAGAAATTTCATTGGCTTATACTTCAGTAAAATAGGTCTTGATTTTAAAGAGGGATGGGTACCGGGTACGCGGCAGCATTGAAGATAGGATGCTTGGAGGATATTTCCCCTCGAGAGGGAATCTAGAACTAGGGGACATAGTTTCAGAATAAGGGGTCGCCCATTTAAAACGGAAATGAGGAGGAATGAGGGTCATGAATCTTTGGAATTCTCTACCACAGAGAGCTGTGGAGGCAAGGTAATTGAATATATTTAAGGTGGAGATAGACAGATTTTGAATGGGAAGGTGAGTTGAGGATTATGGGGAGTTGGCAGGGAAGTGGGGTTGAGGCCAAGATCAGATCAGCCTTGATCTTATTGAATGGCAGAGCAGGCTCGAGGGGCCAAATGACCTACTCCTATTTTTTATGTTCTTATGTTAGCGGGTGGCACACACATAGTCCGGGGACGTGGAGACCCGGTTGATCTAGTGCCAGCTGTAGCTCACTCCCCTCTGAGTCAGAAGGTTGTGGGTTCAAGTCCCACTCCAGTGCAGTGCTGCACTGTCGGGGATGCTGTTTTTCGGATGAGACGTTAAACCGAAGTCCCATCTGCCCCCTCAGGTGGACGTAAAAGATCCCATGGCACTATTTCGAAGAAGAGCAGGGGAGTTATCCCTGGTGTCTTGGCCAATATTTATCCCTGAATCAACATTAAAAAAAACTGATTATTTGGTCATTATCACATTGCTGTTTGTGGGAGCTTGTTGTGTGCAAATTGGCTGCTGCGTTTCCCACATTATAACAGTGATTACCTTCCAAAAGTACTTAATTGGTTGTAAAGCGCTTTGAGATGCTCGGTGGTTGTGAAAGGCACTATATAAATGCAAGTCTTTTTTAATGGTTGGCCTCAATGCCATAACTTTCATTGGAATCTCCAAAGTCGGCTAGGTGCACTACCTGGCCAGTGGGCAGATCAGAAGAATGCAGGCTGGTGACTGCTGGTCCCTGGTAGTTAAATAAGTAGTGTGGGGGCAGGGGGGGGGCGGGAGTGGTGGTAGGTTTGTTCTATGGACCAGTAAATAGTAAAATATTTTATAGGCACATTAATTTAAAAAAAGGAAGGGCAGGATGGGAATAGAGCCACTAAGGGATAGACAGATTACATCCGTGCATTTTAAAAGAATCTAGGGAAGAGGCATTACTCCACATATTAATTTGTTAAAAAAAGGTATAGTGCCAGAGGACTGGTGGATAGCTGACGTAATATCCAGATTTAAGAAGGGGGATAAAACATGTCCAGGGAACTATAGTGCAGTCAGCTTAATATCAGTTGTAGGAAAAATAATGGAATCCTTACCAGAGGAGAAAATAGAAGAACATCTAGAACCCAACAATATAATAATGAATAGTCAGTATGGATTTCAAAAGGGAAAATCTTGCTTGACCAACCTCATTAAATTTTTTGAAGAGGCAACTGAGAGAGTACACAAGGGTATTGCAGTAATAATGCAGTAATTTATGTAGATTTTCAGAAGGCCTTTGATAAGCTACCATATAATCTAATGATTAAGGTCAGAGAATGCGGAGTCAGGGGACAAGTAACAGATTGGATAGCTAACTGGTTTTAAGACAGATAGCAGAGAGTAGGGGTAAAGGGTAGATATTCACAGTGGCAGAAGGTGGGTTAGTGGTGTTCCATAAGGACCACTGTTCAACATTTATATTAACGATTTAGACTTTGGAGTCAAAAACACAATTTCTAAATTTGCAGATGACACCAAATTGGGGGGAGGAGGGGGTTCGTCAATACTGAGAAATTTCAACAAATTACAGGAGGATATTAATAAACTCGCAGAATGGGCATATAATTGTCAAATGAATTTCAACACCGATAAATGTGAGGTATTACATTTTTGGTAGGAAGAATAGGGAGGTCACTTATTACTTGGAGGGTGTGAGTCTGGGTGGGGTAGTGGAGCAAAGGGATCTCAGAGTACAAATACACAGATTGCTAAAAGTAGCAACACAGGTTAACGAGGCCATTTTTTTTTAAAAAAGCAAACCAAGCACTAGGGTTTATTTCTAGAGAGATAGGATTGAAAAATTTTGAAGTTATGCTAAACCTGTATCAAACCTTGGTTCGACCACACTTAGATTACTGTGTACAGTTCTGGTTGCCATATTATAAAAAGGATATTAGAGGCACCGGAGAGAGTGCAGAAAAGATTTATAAGGATTTATACCAGAAATACGAGGGAAAGGATGAACAGACTGGGTCTCTTTTCGCTTGAAAAAAGAAGACTGAGGGAGTGACCTAATAAAGGTCTTTAAAATTATATGAACATACGAACAGGTAAAGACCATCTAGTCCATCGAGCCTGTCCCACTGAATTGCGAGACCTTGTGTATCACAACTTATACACTCCACCTCACCCGAAACCCTGTAGTCTCCTGAGAGAGGCAAAAAAAAACAGATTTTAAAAATCCCAGGCCAATTTGAGGAAACAAAATCTGGGAAATTCCTCTCTGACCCATCTAGGCAATCAAAACTAGTCCAGGAGATCACTCTGGTCATTAAATTCCCTGCAGTACCTACCTTCTGTAATAGTTCATCTCCGCAGGAGCCGAAAACAAATACAGCTTTTGCTTGAAGGAGTTCAGTGAATCTGCATCCACCACATGAGAGGGCAGCTTGTTCCAGAGGTTTACTATTCTCTGTGAAAAGAACCACCTCCTGACATCTAACCTATACGTAGCCTTATACAACTTAAATTTGTGCCCCCTGGTCCTGCCTAACCTATTTAGTTGAAATAAACGGTCAGCTGGAACACTGTCTATTCCCTTCATTATCTTATAAACCTCAATCATATCCCCCTCAGTCTAAGCTGCTCTAAGGTAAAGAGTCCCAACTCTTTAATCTACCTTGGTAACCAAGATGCTTTAGACTTGGAATTAGTCTTGTGGCCTTCTTCTGCACCCTTTCCAGAGCCTCAATATCACCCACCATGTGAGGAGACTAAAACTGGACACAATATTCCAAGTGCAGCCTGACTAAGGTCTTGTACAAGGACAAAACAGTACGCCGCCTCTTATACTCAATTGTCCTATGGGTACACCCCAACACCCTATTTGCCCTAGCTTATCACTGCACGCCATTGCTCATGTATCTTTAAGGGTGTATGCACTAGAATGCCCAAATCTCTTTGTAGCTCCAGCATCCTTAATGCCTTTCCCTGAAGGGTGTATGAATGTTGAGCATTTGCCCTGCCCACATGCATAACACGGCACTTATCTAAGTTTACATCACTTTCCAGTCATGAGCCCAGTCTCCCAACACATTATGATCTGTCTAAATCAGACGAGCCTCTTCTACAATTCTAGCTCTCACACAGATCTTGGTATCATCTGAAAATTTGCAAATTGTGCCGCCAACCCCATAATCCAGATCATTAATAAAAATAATAAAAAGCAACGGTCCTAACACTGATCCCTGCGGGACACCGCTGGTGATCAGTCTCCAAACAGATCCGAATCCATCTATAACTACTCTTTGCCTGCGTCACCACCGAGGAAGGTTAGCCAATTTATGTGTTCCAAATCATCTGCCAGTTTGGAGAAGTTTGCTCTTCTGAAATCCGGTATGAGTTGCAGGTTCTCAGTAACTTTAGTTCTACTCGCCAATTGGAACCGTATAATGTTGTGATCACTGTTGCCCAGATGTTCCCCCACATGGAGGCCTGATACGAGGTCAGGCTCACTACTAAACACCAGATCCAATATATGATTTTCCCTAGTTGCTTCATTAAGATGTTGAGTCAGGAAACAGTCTTGTATATTTTCAATACATTTTTCAGCTGCACTTCCCACCTCAACAGCTGGTAAACCATCTGAATGCCAGGAAAATTAAAATCACCCACCAAACAAAGGTGGAATTTTATATTAAAAACATCAGTGATCTGTTTCCATAATAACTCATCACGTTCAAGTGTCTGACCCGGGGTCTATAACAATTATCAATAATTAATTCCTGCCTGTGAGCTTGGTCCACTTGAACCCAGATAGCTTCAGCCGAGCCTGGTGAGGCAATATCAAGTCTCTCTCTAGCTAATAGATTTTCACTGATTTAAAAATAGCAACCTCACCTCCCCTTTTAACCTACCCTATCCTTTCTGAAACCCTTGTAGCCCTTTAGGTGAATTTTTGTGCCATCATTGTCATGTAGCCATGTCTCCGAAATACACAATCGGTCTAAATTCTCCACCACAGCATAGGATTGCAGTTCTAACAATTTGCTGCTAACACTCCTTGCACTTACATAAAAGCAATTTAAAAGTCTCCCATCTAATTTCTTAAAGTTATTCATTCTTATTTACTTCCTACCTGGTACATCTTCATGCTTAGCATCTATGTAGTTATCACTAACTTTGAACTGATCTGCACTATCCTCATTCTGACTTAGTTTAAATGCTTTCTGAAAGCATGCTCAATACCCTCTGCCAGCCTTTTTGCTCCCACAAAGTTAAGATGGAGGCCGTCCCTCCTAAACAACTTACCTTTTTCAACGAACACCTCCCAATCATCGATGAAGTGAAGCCTCTTTTTGCAGAGGTCCCAAAATCAGATGTTGAATCCCATGATTTGGCTATCCCTCCATCGATCGGGACATGACTGGTAATAGCCCAGAGACGACTACCCTTGCATTGCTTTGCTGAAGGGCATCAATGAGGCTTTTGTAGGTATCCTGCTATACAAATGGTTTTCTATCCATAATACCATTAGTGCCAATATATAAATCTACTACAGTATCTTTACACTCACCTTTCATCAGTTTATGCACACGATCCCGGAGATCAGCTACCTTGGCCCCTGGAAAACAGAAAACTGCTCTCGACAAAGCCTTAACTCTACAAAGGTTGCTGTCTGTGTGCCTGATAATGGAGTCCCCTATGAAGATTGCACGTTGCCTCTTGCTGTTCCTTGGCTGTTCAGCCAACGTCTTCTTGGGCTTTGCAATATTACCTTTTCCAAGATTATTAAAGTTTTTGCGAGAATAGATGCAAGTGTTTCCACTTATGGGGAAGAGCATAATTAGAGGCCATCAATATAAGATTGTCACCAACAAATCAAACCGGGAATTCAGAAGAAACTTCTTTACCCAGAGGGTGATGAGAATGTGGAACTCACTACCACAGGGGGTAGTTGAGGCAAATAGTATAGATGCATTTAAGGGGAGGCTAGCTAAGCATATGAGGGAGAAGGGAATAGAGGGGTATACTGATGAGTTAGATTAGGAAAGACAGGAGGAGGCTCGAGTGGAGCATAAATGCCGGCGTGGGCTGGTTGGACCGAATGGCCTGTTTCTGTGCCATATATCCTATGTAATGTTGTAGAGGGCAAAGGTGACTGGGAGAGCAGGGTGGCGGAGGGAGCCTAGGTAAGGGAGGCCAAACGCTTCCTTGTTGGGCCCGAAGGAGCTCTGCTGCTCCCCATGTCCCGCAAGGAAACCTTTTATTAAAAAAATTGTTTTAAACCTATCAGCCATGTCCTATTCTGGCCTCGATTACTCTCCCGACAGGTTTGACCTGATGGGGAAGCCGTCACTACTTCCCCGGTCAATCCTTTGACTGATTACATCATCGGGACCCAATCTGCATATTTAAAGAAGGCCCCTGTTGTCTCCTCGTGCGAGTACTGCTCGCCTACTCAAAAGAGCAGGTTAATATCGGGACATGGCAGGAATGCAGCGGGATCACAACGGGTAAGCGTTATTTTAACTCTTTCCCACCCCACCCAATTTCTGTCAGAAGGGGGGATTTTAAATCAGGACTAAACTTTCACTAGTATAAATCTTTTACAACGTCATAAACTTAATTCCCTTACCACTGACTCCATCACCTCACTGGTCACTGTCTCAGGTTGAACTAGGTTGTTTGCATCCTTGATGTCCTATTTGACCCTAAGCTGAGATTCCAACCCCCTGTACTCTATATCACAAAGGCACCTACTTCCACCTCTGTAAGATCGCCCTCAGGAAGGGACTGCGATGGGGCCAGGATGACAAACAAAATCAAAGGGCAACAGCAGTGAGAAATGATGGAAAATACAGGTAATGTGAGGGAAAAATAAGGAATGTAAGGTGAATCAATTGACTGAAAAAACTTCCAAACATTTGGGGCTAGAAATTGGCCAGCCTTATGCCTGTTTTTTTTGGAAATATTTCACCTTTTTTGATGATAAATGGTACTCGCCTAAATTGGCCAAAGTTGTGCACTGGCGGTTTTGAAATACTACTCAAAAGGGGACCGCGGGTGTGCAACACCAAAAAAAAATACGACCGCTAAAAATTGGCCGTTCGGCGCATCCGTAGTAGAAAGAAAAAAGACATCTGAGAAAACCCTGCATTGCAGCCTCAGAAACAGCGGTAAGCATGAAGACCTGCAAAAAAAAGTAAGTTAAAGTTTTTATTTTTTAACTCTTTTTCAGCGATTCGCTGTCTTGTGAATGTTTTGTGATTTTTTTATTTTTTATTTTTGTGGGTTTTTTTTGTGTGTTTTCCCTCCTCCCAGGGCCTGTCTTTTTAGCGGTATCTTTAACGGTATTTTTGGCAAAAAGTGCCGAGGGGGTGAAAAAAAACAGCATCACCAAAAGACCAATTTCTAGCCCTTGGATTGTGTCATTTGCACTAAGGTTGTGTGTAATTGTATAATGCAAAATAGTTTGGTCTTTAGGGTAAAAGCATTTGGAACAGTGGAAGGTTCAGTCTTGATGGAGAAAAACATTTCAGTAGTAAACCAAGAACAGCTCAGGAAATAAGTTGGTTAGAATTGCTTAGATTTATGAATTAGTTTGTCATTTATCTAATTGAAATCTTTGCATTTCTCCTTGGTAATACTGAGATAAACGCAATAACATTTGCAAACAGTAGGTAAATGCCACTTGATCAAATACCACATTTTCAAATGTCATGCGATCAAACCGCCACGATTATGCCCAACCATAATTGGCAACCCCTTACCCCATTGAGTCTGAATTGCACTGCTCTTCCATCATGTAGTTGACTGTTGTGGTAGATTTTGTGCTCCGTAGACTGCCTTCTCCTTCTGTTGCACGAAGAGATAGCTGACAGTGGCCTCTTTGACTATGCTGTGGGATAAAAGCTCTCCTTTTCTATTCATTTCTCTCAATGCCTTGGTAATAGTTTGAAATCTTCTGCTCGTTCAGCTGACTGGTACCTGTTCTGAGTGGTCAGTTCATGATCTACTTTTGTTCATATCCCCTCCTCACACAGTTATCATGATTGGCATTAACAAGCAACTTTTTTCTCTGGTAATTCCTGTTAACATGTTTTAGGATACGAGCAAGACTTGGAGTAGTACTACAAATGGATGAAAATCCCTTTGCGATTTTCTGCCAGTCTTGCTTTAACATCTATGCGTGTCTTTTGTTGGAATTAATACAACAAAGAAAAATGTGACCCTTTGTGGTCATTGTAGAAATTGTGTTTGAAACATCTAAAGGATTCTATTTTTTAATGCAGATCTTTGGTTTATGGGAGTAAGGAAAGAGTTCTGGCATTTAACCAACCAACATCAAATGTTGATTAACATCTTATGAATAATTCATGCACTACAACAATGCACCATTTTCTCTGGATTGTTAAAGACCCATCAAAGTCCTTTTGTAATTGACTGCAGAAACTTCCAAACATTTTGAATATATCGCTTATACTAAGATTGTGTGTAATTCTATAAGGCAAAATATTTGTGTCTTTAGTATATGAAACATAAGCTATGGCAGACATTTCTGATTAATCATAGTGTTGCGCATGTATATTACATTATTGTACTGATTAAATAGAGTTACAAAGATTAGAGTCTTTGTTAGAGTTACATAATGAAACAATCTTGCACAATGATTGCCTGCAGTCTCAATTACTTATCTGATAAATCAACCTTGTGACTAAGGTCCCGATTTCAACTCCAGACCGCTTTTCGGCAAGTGAACAGTAGTGAGTTCGAAATTTATCCGCAGCTCCAGAAATGAGGCCTGAGATATTTTAACAGTCAATATTCTCGGGCTTGGTTTCAGGGCACCAAGTTAATAGTACAAGGTTCTTTCCTCGACACCCAGGGTTTTCACAAAGTGTCTGCGCATAAGTACTGAACAAAAAGACCAATCTTGCATTTAACTAATTTAGACAACATCATGACAGATGCTTTCATTCATCTCAGGGTTCATATTCACAGAAATGGAAGTTTGCTCTGGAGATAATGCGATCATGGTCTTCTGTCCCTGGTGGTAGATAGTTGATCACTGCCTGTTTTCCTGTGGAGCATCCACTAATAAAAACGTTTTTGGCACTGTGTTCCATTAAATTGGTTAGTCTTAAATATCCCACTTATTAATTGTGTGCATAAAATTGTCCAAGCCAGGAGCCCTGCTCTATCCTCAAAAATTCTGCTTCCCTATTCCATCTGAGATTTGGGAGTCCGAGTACATAAATCATTTAAAGCAGATAGACAGGAACAAAAAGCAACCCAAAAGGCTATGGAATGTTGGTCTTTATCTCGAAGGAGCTAGATTACAAAGGGGCGGAACTTATGCTTCAGTTGTATAGAGCCTTGGTCAGATCCCATTTAGACTAGTCCAGCAGTATAGGGCACCTCACTTTAGGAAGGATATATTGATCTAGGAGTGGATGCAGTGCAGATCCACCAGAATGATACTGGGGCTTAGAAGGTTAAATTATGAGGACTGGTTGTACAAACTTGGCTTGTATTCCCTTGAGTATAGGTGATTGAGGGCTGATCTGATTGAGGTGCTTAAAATGATAAAAGGTTTTAATAAAGTAGCTACAGAGAAACTATTTCCTCTGATGAGGGCATCAAGTACAAGGGATCATAATCTTAAAATTAGAGGTAAGCCATTTAGGAAGGAAATCAGGAAGCACTTTTTCACACAAGGGGTGGTAGAAATCTGGAATTCTCTCCCCCAAAAGGCTGTGGATGCTTGGGCAACTGGAGCTTTCAAGATAAGACCGATAGATTTTTATTCCTTAAGGATATCAAGGGATGTGGAGCTAAGGCGGGTAAATAGGGTTGAGATACAGATCAGATATGATATAATTGAATGGCGGAACAGGCTCGGAGGGCTGAATGTCCCAAACCTGTTCCTATGTCCACCCTCCCCAGCCCCAAAAATATCAGGGCAAGGTTAACATTCTTCATCATAGGCAGTCCCTTGGAATCAAGGAAGACTTGCTTCCACTCTTAAAATGAGTCCTTAGGTGGCTGAACAATCCAATATGAGAACCACAGTCCCTGTCACAGGTGGGACAGATAGTCGTTGAGGAAAGGGGTGGGTGGGACAGATTTGCCGCACGCTCTTTCCACTGCCTGCGCTTGATTTCTGCATACTCTCGGCGATGAGACTCGAGGTGCTCAGCGTCCTCACGGATGCACTTCTCCACTTAGGGTGGTCTTTGGCCAGGGACTCCCAGGTGTCGGTGGGGATGTTGCACTTTATCAGGGAGGCTTTGAGAGTATCCTTGTAACATTTCCTCTGCCCACCTTTGGCTCATTTGAAGGAGTTCCGAGTAGACTGCTTGCTTTGGGAGTCTCGTGTCTGGCATGCGGACAGTGTGGCCTGTCCAGTGAAGCTGATCAAGTGTGGTCAGTGCTTCAATGCTGGGGATGTTGGCCTGGTCGAGGACACTAATGTTGGTGCGTCTGTCCTCCCAGGGGTTTTGTAGGATCTTGCAGATTCATCGTTGGGTGGTATTTCTCCAGCGACTTGAGGTGTCTACTGTACATGGCCCATGTCTCTAAGCCATACAGGAGGGCAGATATTACTGCAGCCCTGTAGACCATGAACTTGGTGGCAGATTTGAGGGTCTGGTCTACGTACACTTTTCCTCAGGCGGCCGAAGGCTGCACTGGAGCACTGGAGGCGGTGTTGGATCTCGTCGTCGATGCCTGCTCGTGTTGATAAGAGGGTCCCGAGGTATGGGAAATGGTCCAATTTGTCTAGGGCCCGCCATGGATCTTGATGACTGGGGGGCAGTGCTGTGTGGCGAGGACAGGCTGGTGGAGGACCTTTGTCTTACGGATGTTTAGCGTAAAGCCCATGCTTTCATACGCCTCAGTAAATAAGTCGACTATGTCCTGGAGTTCAGCCTCTGTGTGTGCGCAGACGCAGGCATCGAAGTCAGAGGTTGGGGTGGTCTTGGATGCATCATAAAGTAACTACTATGTTGCTAGATTTCATTTGAAGTCAATTGTAATACAGGTGCAGCATCGAAAATCCGGAGCTCCGGAATAATCCGGACTCCGAGACGATCAGTGGCAGGGACGTCCGGAATCTGTAAAATGTTCCGGAATCCGGACCCTGCCGACCTCGAGGCTCCTTGCCGGCCTGCCCGAACATATCCTCGGCAGGGCCCCGGGCCCTCTTTCCTTGTCGGGGCCCCAACACATTCTCCTTGGCAGCCCCCCTTTCTGACGTTCCTAAATCCGGAAATAACCGAACCTGGGCTCGGGTGTTCCCGGATTCGTGATGTCGGAAAGATGATCCAAAGTCCGGAAAAGCCTGTAATCCGAACGGCCTTGGTCCCAGGGGTTCTAGATTCTTGACGCTGCACCTGTACTATTCTAATTCTTGCACAAGTTGGGACTTAGTAATATTTTTAGGTGAGTTCCATTTCCCTTTGCTATCCATGGCTTGGTCTTTGTTCCACTTTGTTACGTTTAAATAACTCCACAAGACTGTATATCTTAAGCTCAAACTGTTGTGACCTTGGTCTCTTTATTGTAACTCCAGAGTGAGGAGGCAGCATGCTGGGCTGCCTTTTATACCTGCTTGCCCAGGGTGTGCAGGTGACCCTTGGGTCTCCCACAGGTGCGCCCCCTGGTGGCAAGTCTTACACACTGGTAATGTTTACATACATAGAAAGAATGTTCCCAATGTTGGAAGTCCAGAACCAGGGGTCACAGTCTAAGGATAAGGGGTAAGCCATTTAGGACCGAGATGAAGAGAAACTTCTTCACCCAGAGAGTGGTGAACCTGTGGAATTCTCTACCACAGAAAGTAGTTGAGGCCAATTCACTAAATATATTCAAAAGGGAGTTAGATGTAGTCCTTACTACTCGGGGGATCAAGGGGTATGGCGAGAAAGCAGGAAGGGAGTACTGAAGTTTCATGTTCAGCCATGAACTCATTGAATGGCGGTGCAGGCTAGAAGGGCTGAATGGCCTGCTCCTGCACCTATTTTCTATGTTTCTATGTTTCTATGTAACACACTTCTCCTTGATGTGCATGTCTTGATCCTGGTCTAGGTCCTACTCTTCCTTGCGGCCAATGGCCTGGTCTTGCCCAGTCCTCCTGACTCCCCATGGCCTGGTCCTATCCCAGTCTTCCTTACTCCCCATAGCCTGGTCTTGTCCCAGTCCTCCTTACTAAATATTTACCAATTTAAATGAGGTCTGCACACGCCAATAGTGGGTTTTCTGTCCCTTGCCTATTGCTACAGAGACTCTAAGAACTTGCAAAATGAGCCATTGTTTATTGATAAAAGTACATGCATAATATTTTCTTTTGCCAACCTAGTTTCTGCTGCAGTAATTGTGATGTCTGCTGGGATATACTACCCAACAAAGTAATTTAGGGAAATGGTAAATACGATGAGCAAACACCAAAATCAATACATCAAATATCTCTGTTTTATACACAGCCTTTTTAAAAAAGAAAGACATTTACAGAATTCTCATTTTATTATTTTAAAAAACTTTCACAATGATGAACTGTTTCAAATGTGGAAAAACAACCAGATACTAGAGGGAAGTAATTTAATAAGTTAGATCAATTTCTAGATCTTATCAAAACAACAATTATAAAAAATAAATCAGTTTAGAAGAATGAGAGGTGATCTTATTGAAACACATAAAATTCTTACAGGGTTTACCATGGTAGATGCATGTTTCCTCTGGCTGGAGAGTCTAGAACTAAGGGTCACTGTCTCAGAATAAGGGGTCGGCCATTTAGGATTGAGATGAGGAGAAATTTCTTCACTCAGAGGGTGGTGAATCTTTGGAATTGTCTACCCCAGAGGGCTCAGTCATTGAGTATATTCAAGATAGCGATGGATAGATATTTGGATATTGAAGGAATCTAGGGATATGAGGATAGTGCAGGAAGGTGAGTTGATTAGATCATCAGTCATGATCGTATTGAATGTGTTTTACCCTCTTTCGCTTTCCGTCTTTCACCCCCCCCCCCCAAAAATGACGTTAACAGTTTAGATATTCTACTTTGGTCAGCAGGTTTGGGAGGTACACTTTTTGACCCTTTTATTCGTTATTTTAGCATTTCATTTCTGCTGGCCTCGGACATTTCCCTTTTATTTTGTTTCAAATGGTTTTGAAATGGCCGATGTTTCTCAAACATGCTGCCCCATTAGTGACTGGACTCAAATGAATTAAGCCGGAAATGCAAATTAATATGTTAAAGCTATCTTGGGCAAAATGAAGTCAATAATTGTTAAGAGTTTTCGACTTGATGGGCCAAATGACTTAATCCTGCTCATATTTCTTATGTTCTTAAAAAATATGGTATCATGCACATAATTTTACAACAAAATTTCTGCTTTTCCGGCTCACATTACAGTTAATTACATAATCAATCCTTTAGTTATCTTGTCTTAATAGTGCTAATATGTCTTAAATTAGGCTGTGTTTTTATGTCTTCTGCTCTGACACGCCTTGTTGAAAATTATGCATATAATACATACCTTGAAAATGTAACCTGTACAGATTTTGCACTAATGCCTTGTGTATACCAATTAGGGTGCTGTGTTAATGGAACATTTATAAGATAAAGAAAAAATTTAAATCTGAAGCAGTTCAATTAGCTTTTTAAAAAAAAAATTTTTGTTCATGGGATGTGGGTGTCACTGGCAAGGCCAGCATTTATTGCCCATCCCTAATTGCTCTTGAGGAGGTGGTGGTGAGCTGCCTTCTTAAACTGCTGCAGTCTGTGTGGTGAAGGTACTCCCACAGTGCTGTTAGGGAGGCAGTTCCAGGATTTTCACACCGTGATGATGCAGTAATAGCGAAATACTTCCAAGTCAGGATGGTGTGTGACTTGGAGGGGAACTTTGAGGTGGTGGTGTTCCCATGCGTCTTTTGCCCATGCCCTTCTAGATGGTAGAGGTTGCGCGTTTGAGAGGTGCTGCCGAAGAAGCCTTGGCGAGTTGCTGCAGTGCATCTTGTAGATGGTACACACTGCAGTCATGGTGCATCGGTGATGGAGGGAGTGAATATTTAAGGTGGTGGATGGGGTGTCAATCAAGCAGGCTGCTTTGTCCTGGATGGTGTTGAGCTTCTTGAGTGTTGTTGGAGCTGCACTCATCCAGACAAGTGGAGAGTATTCCATCACACTTCTAACTTGTGCCTTGTAGATGGTGGAAAGGCTTTGGGGAGTCAGGAGGTGAGACATTTGCTGTAGGATACCCAGCCTCTGACCTGCTCTTGTAGCCACAGTATTTATGTGGCTGGTTGAGTTAAGTTTCTGGTCAATAGTGACCCCCAGGATGTTGATGGTTGGGGATTCGCCGATGGTAATACCGTTAAATGTCAAGGGGCTGTGGTTAGACTCTCGCTTGTTGGAGATGGTCATTGCCTGGCACTTGTGTGGCAAGAATGTTACTTGCCACTTATCAGCCCAAGCCTGAATGTCGTCCAGGTCTTGCTGCACACGGGAATGGACTGCTTCATTTTGAGGAGTTGCGAATAGAACTGATCACTGTGTAGTCATCAACAAACATCCCCACTCTGACCTTATGATGGAGGGAAGATCATTGATGAAGCAGCTGAAGATGGTTGGGCCTAGGACACTGCCCTGAGGGACTCCTGCAGTGATGTCCTGGGGCTGTGATGATTGACCTCCAATCACCAGAACAATCTTCCTTTGTGCTAGGTATGATTCCAGCCAGTGAAAAGTTTTCCCCCTGATTCTCACTGACTATAAAGTTTTACTTGGGCTCCTTGATGCCTCATTTGGTCAAATGCTGCCTTGATGTCGAGGGCAGTCACTCTCACCTCACCTCTGGAATTCTGCTCTTTTGTCCATGTTTGGACCAAGGTTGTAATGAGGTCTGGAGTTGTGTCGTCCTGGTGGAACCCAATCTCTGTGTCGGTGAGCAGGTTATTGGTGAGTAAAAGCCACTTGATAGTACTGTCGACGACACCTTCCATCATTTTCCTGATGATTGAGAGTAGACTGATGGGGCAGTAATTGGCCAGATTGGATTTGTACTGCTTTTTATGGACAGGACATCCTGGGCAGTTTTCCACTTTGTCGGATAGATGCCAGTGTTGTAACTGCACTGGAACAGCTTGGCTAGAGGTGCAGCTAGTTCTGGAGCACAAGTCTTCAGCACGACAGCCGGGATGTTGTCGGGGCCCATAGCCTTTGCTGTATCCAGTGCACTCAGCCATTTCTTGATCTCTCATGGAGTGAATCAAATTGGCTGAAGACTTCTGTGATGATGGGACCTCAGGAGGAGGCCGATATGGATCATCCACTCGGCACTTCTGGTTGAAGATGGTTGCAAATGCTTCAGCCTTGTCTTTTGCATTCACATGCTTGGCTCCGCCATCATTGAGGATGGGGATATTCATGAAGCCTCCTCCTCCTGTTAGTTGTTTAATGGTCCATCACCATTCATGACTGGATGTGGCAGGACTACAGAGCTTTAATCTGATTCATTGATTGTGGGATCACTTGGCCTTGTCTATAGCATGCTGCTTCTGCTTTTTAGCATGCATGTAGTCCTGTGTAGCAGCTTCCCGAAGTTGGTACTTCATTTTTAAGTACGCCTGGTGCTGCTCCTGGCATGCTCTTCTACACTCCTTATTGAACCAGGGTTGGTGAGGGATATGAGAGGCCATGAGGTTACATATTGTGGTGAAATACAATCCTGCTGCTGTGGATGGCCCACAGCGCCTATGGATGTCCAGTTTTGAGCTGCTAGATCTGTTCTGAATCTATCCCATCTAGCAGGGTGGTAGTGCCACCCAACATAATGGAGGGTGTCTTCGGTGTGAAGGCGGGACTTCATTTCCATGACATTGCGGTGGTCACTGCAACCAATGCTGGCATGGACCGTTGCATCTGCAACAGGTAGATTGGTATGGATGAGGTCAAGTAGGTTTTTCCCTCGAGTTGGTTCTCTCCCCCATCTGCCGCAGGCCCAGTCTGGGAGCTATGTCCTTCAGGACTCGGCCAGCTCGGTCAGTAGTGGTGCTACCAAGCTTGTCTTGGCTCATTAAATGAAAAGCTTGCTAAAATAGATTTGTCATGCTTGATAATAGTGACTCAAGTACATGAAACTTAATTTGTTTAATATGATGTGAGTGAATTGAATTGTGGTGGAGGGGATTTTAGCGCACCACAGCTGATGAGTAAGGCGCAGGCACACAGTCAAAATAGCTGTGCAAAATCTTCTCGCTCGGTTCCTCCCTGCCACATTTTAACTTTTGGGGGAGGGGGAACGAGGCACCTGTGGTGAAAAAAAAGAGGTCCTCAAAGGGCCAGGAGGAGCAGGAGTGCAATTTTGGGCCCCATAAGGAAAGTTTAGGCCGATGCTGCCCTGTCCCCTTCCTACCTATGAAATGGTCTGGCCCCGCCTCCCCCCTTAACTATCTGGGTAATATGGTTTTGACCTACTTGAAGCCGTTCAGCTGTCTCCTCCTACCTTTTGTGCAGGCAGCTGACAGGCTGGGATCCAAATAATAGCCTGGGCGTTCAAACTGATAATGTCAAGCAGATTTTACATTGGCCATGCTTGCCTGAAACCTGCTCCTATTTAAAAATTCTTGCCCTCCAGTCTGCCGTGTTGCCCCCCGCCCCGCCACCCACACACACACCACCCACACACACACACCCCTCCCCCATCATGTGGGTTAAAAAACACATGCAGATTAAGCCATTTGGAGTGCTGCGACATTTCAGAACAAATCCTGCAAATTTCTGCACTAAGCACGATTGTTGTCCAAGTACTGCAACTTTACATAAAATCCCTGAGGTAATTAAAAGACCAGTTTGTAAGTGGTAAATCCTTTGCTCTAACCATATTTAGCGTTTCCCTGTTGACTAATTTATTTACTTTTCTTAACTCCTAGTGATCTGCTCTCATCTCAGTATGTGGAACGAACTGTTGAAGCAAGGGAAAAATCTGCTCAGTCAAGGGTAAGTCTGACATTAAATTGTTTTCTTTTATGATAAGCTTCACAATTCCACGGGTTCTGTTGGATTTTTCAAATCATGGTGTTTGAGCTCATCTCCAATACATTTATAAGGACAGTCACAAACTACTCTATGCAAATACTATAAAAAGTGGAGCAAAGTCGAACAGTTACAACAGTGACCATTGGTATGTTTTATTATTAAAATGTTTTTAATCCATTTTTATTCTCAAGAAAGTTGATTCACATCTATATTTTATGAAGGCATTGTATATGTATGTATATATTAACATATAGTTTTATGAAACTAATGTACATTTAAATGTACATTCACTCATTTTATGAAGCCATTGTACATTTAAGTGCACATTCAAACATATATTTTATGAACGTGTACTTTACATAGACATTTTATGTAGTCAGTGGACTTTGAATTGTACAATGGTATGGGAGCAATGATACATCTAGTATCTTGGCCTGACTGCTCAAACAGACAGCAACGTAGGCAACTTGTTTAGCTTTGTTTCTGGGGTTATTTAGGCCTGGGGTCAGGCAGCAAAAGGTCTATCGGGATCATTGCCCTTCATGTTCATTGGTGGGTTGCAGTGCTGGGGAAGAGAGCAGTAGTGCTGAGTAATATTTCTGTATAGAAGTTATTGGGTATGAAATTGCCTTCCGCCCCAAACGGGGCGGATAATTCAAATTAAATGAACATTCTCCACCCGAATCCATGAGGAGGAGAATAGAGCGAAATTGGCCTCTTTTTCTCTTTGAATTTGTTGGGGCGGATGTTATATATGTGGACTTGTATTTACTCTGCTCATTCCCTGGAGTCCCAAGGGATCCCATAATCCTTTGGGAGCACAGGTATTTAAGGAGGCTTCACAGGTTGCAGAGGCACTCTGGAGACCTTCAATAAAAGACTAAGGTCACACTTTACTTTGAGCTCAGAGTGTTCAGTCTGACTCTTTCTCCATACACAACTGGTGATGAGATACAGATAGCGAATCCAAAGATGCAGAGAACAGTGGGCATCCTGGAGAAATTTTCGGAGGGCGATGATTGGGAAACTTTTGTGGAGTGAATCGACCAATACTTTGTGGCCAACGAGCTAGATGGGGAAGAGAGCGCTGCCAAACGAAGGGCGATCCTCCTCACCGTCTGTGGGGCACCAACGTATGGTTTCATGAAGAATCTGCTCACTCCAGCGAAACCCACGGAGAAATCCATCTTGGGCAAAAAGACTTTCAAAAGGTTGTGGTGCAACAAGGCCTCAAGGCCAATCTTAACTCCAGTTCACACGAAACTTAGAACTTACACGAAAGAACTGATTCCTGTAATCGGCAGTGCTACCGTAAAAGTCTTCTACGATGGAGTGGTGTGCAAGCTACCACTCTGGGTGGTACCGGACAATGGTCCCACGCTGCTCAGCAGGAGCTGGCTGGGAAAGATACGCTATCGCCCATTGACGACACTTCGTGTGCCCAGGACTTAAACAAATTTCCTTCGCTGTTCGAACCAGGCATCAGGAAATTCCACGGAGCAAAAGTGCAGATCCACCTAACTCCGGGGGCGCGATCCATCCATTACAAGGCGAGAGCAGTACTGCACATAATGAGAGAAAGGGTAGAGATCGAGCTAGACCGGCTGCAAAGAGAGTGCATCATTTCACCGATCGAGTTCAACAAGTGGGCCAGTCCTATTGTCCCAGACCTCAAGGAAGACGGCACCATCAGAATCTGTGGCGATTTCAAAGTAACTATCAATCGTTTCTCCCTGCAGGACCAATACCCACTACCAAAGGCCGACGACCTCTTTGCAATGCTAGTGGCAGGAAAGACATTCACGAAGCTGGATCTGACTTCAGCCTACATGACGCAGGAACTGGAGGAATCATCGAAGGCCCTCACCTGCATCAACACACACAAGGGTCTTTTTGTTTATAACAGATGACCGTTTGGAATCTAATCAGCGGCGGCGATATTCCAGAGAAACATGGAAAGTTTACTGAAGTCGGTCCCGCACACCGTGGTCTTCCAGGACGACATCTTGGTCACAGGTCGGAACACAGTCGAGCACCTGCAGAACCTGAAAGAGGTTCTTAGTCGACTCAACCGCGTGGGGCTCAGGTTAAAGCGTTCGAAGTGCGTTTTTCTGGCGCCTGAAGTGGAGTTCTTGGGAAGGAGGATTGCGGCGGATGGCATCAGGCCCACCAAGGCGAAGACGGAGGCAATTGCGAACGCACCAAGGCCACAGAATGTGACGGAGCTGCGGTCGTTTCTGGGACTCTTGAACTACTTTGGTAACTTCTTACCGGGTCTCAGCACCCTGCTAGAACCACTACATGTCTTACTACGAAAAGGGGACGAATGGGTTTGGGGCAAAAGCCAAGAAAATGCCTTTGTAAAAGCGTGAAAATTGTTATGCTCAAACAAATTGCTTGTGTTATATGATCCACGTAAGCGTTTGGTACTAGCATGTGATGCGTCGTGGTATGGCGTTGGATGTCAACAAGCTAATGATTTTGGGAAACTGCAACTGTTTACTTATGCATCCAGGTGTCTGTCCAAGGCTGAGAGAGCCTACAGCATGATTGAAAAAGAAGCGTTAGCGTGTGTCTATGGGGTAAAGAAAATGCATCAATACCTGTTTGGGCTAAAATTCGAATTGGAAACTGACCATAAGCCACTTATATCCCTGTTTTCCGAGAGTAAAGGGATAAATACCAACGCATCGGCCCGCATTCCGAGATGGGCGCTCACGTTGCCCGCATACAACTACGCCTTCCGCCACAGGCCAGGCACAGAAAACTGTGCCGATGCTCTCAGTAGGCTGTCATTGCCCATCACGGAGGTGGAAATGGCGCAGCCCGCAGATCTAGCCATGGTTATGGAAGCATTTGAGAGTGAGCAATCACCCGCCACTGCCCGGCAGATAAAAACCTGGACAACGGTGATCTCTAGTCAAAAGCTGTGTGCTTCAGGGGAGCTGGTCCAGTGTACCAGTGGAAATGCAGGAAGAGATAAAGCTGTTCCAGTGGCGCAAAGATGAAATGTCTATACAGGCAGACTGCCTTCTGTGGGGCAATCGAGTAGTGGTCCCCAAGAAGGGCAGAGACACCTTCATCAATGACCTCCACAGTACCCACCCAGGCATCGTAATGATGAAAGCGATAGCCAGATCCCACGTTTGATGGCCCGGTATCGATGCGGGCTTAGAGTCCTGCATTCACAGATGTAATACATGTTCGCAGTTAAGCAATGTACCCATGGAGGCGGCGCTAAATTTATGATCTTGGCCCTCCAAACCGTGGTCTAGGGTACACGTTGACTATGCAGGCTCGTTCTTGGGTAAAATGTTCCTTGTGGTTGTTGATGCGTACTGCAAGTGGATTGAACGTGAAATAATGTCGGCTAGCACGTCCGCTGCCATTACTGAAAGCCTGCGGGCCATGTTTGCCACACACGGTTTACCCGATGTCCTGGTGAGCAACAACGGGCCATGTTTTACAAGTGCTGAGTTCAAAGAATTCATGACCTGTAACGGGATCAAACATGTCACATCTGCCCCGTTTAAACCAGCGTCCAATGGTCAGGCAGAGAGAGCAGTGCAAGCCATCAAGCAAGGCTTGAAGAGGGTAACTGAAGGCTCACTGCAGACTCTCCTATCCCGAGTCCTGCTTAGCTACCGCACGAGACCCCACTCACTCACTGGGATCCCACCTGCTGAACTGCTCATGAAAAGAGCACTTAAGTCAAGGCTCTCGTTAGTACACCCTGATCTACATGAACAGGTAAAGAGCAGGCGGCTTCAACGAAGTGCATACCACGATAGCGCAAATGTGTCACGCGAGATTGAAATCAATGATCCTGTATTTGTATTAAATTATGGACAAGGACCCAAGTGGCTTCCTGGCACTGTCGTGGTTAAAGAGGGGAGCAGGGTGTTTCGGGTCAAACTTTCAAATGGACTCATTCACCGGAAACATTTGGACCAAATCAAACTCAGATTCACGGACTACCCTGAGCAACCCACCTTTGACCCTATCTTTTTTGATCCCCCAACATACACACCAGTGGCAACCGGCACCACATTTGACCACGAAGCCGGGCCCAACACACCAGGCAGCCCAGCAAGGCCAGCTGCACAGTAGCCCAATGAGGGCCCAACAAGTGATTCAACAACACCAGCTTTCACACCGAGACGATCAACCAGGGCAAGAAGGGCCCCAGATCAACTCACATTGTAAATAGTTACACTATTGACTTTGGGGGGGTGGGGGGGGGAGAGTGTTGTTATATATGTGAACTTGTATTTACTCTGTACAGCCACCAGAGGGCTCTTCCCCTGGAGTCCCAAGGATCCCATAATCCCTTGGGAGCACGGGTATTTAAGGAGGCTTCACAGGTTGGAGAGGCACTCTGGAGACCTGCAATAAAAGACTAAGGTCACACTTTACTTTGAGCTCTCAGTGTTCAGTCTGACCCTTTCTCCATTCACAACAGCAGAAGTGTGTCGGGAGGGAGGCGGAAGGCGGATGGTGCCATCAGCGCTGCGCTGAGCACGTCAGCGTGACTCTGATGACATCAGCGCAATGCGGACATACCGCATCGCGCTGACTCATAGGAATGTCCCTCCCCTTAAGGGGAGGGCCACTGCGAGCTCTGCAGCCACTTTAGTGGCACCCACCAGGTCACTAGGGAGGACTTTGGCCGGGCCAGCGGCCTGGCACCCAAGAGAGGGTGCCGGACTGCCTGTTGGCGGCCAGGCTGCACCCGTGGTGGCCATTGTCGGACCGACTTCTGAGTCGGCCGACAATTAAAATGAAATGGCGGCCGCGGAGGTGCGCCCACCCCTCCCTCCTGCAGGGCAATTTCCCATCGCAGGGCGGAAAGGGGTCAACACTGGGCATGCTGGCCCAAGGCAATTTCTGCTGGATCAGCCCGTCCGCCTGCCCCCGGTCGGAAAGGCCTTACCACCCCATTGCCGCTTCCTAGAGGCGGTAATGGACCTTTAAAGAGGGGGGCAATTTCAGCACCATTATTCCTGCAAGTCATTTCTCCATGCACTGCCCCATCGCTTACACAAATCAAGTATAAACTTCCTCACTTTCATAGTTATTGCTGATAAACATCCAGGTGCAACATTATTCTATTTATCCTTTACTTTCACGTATATTTTATGAAGCCATTGTATATCTCAGTCTACACTAAGACATACCAGCCAGTGAGATTCCTGAAATCTCATGACTTTGTGAGTCTTATGGGATTTGGTTCTGTCCCTGTTTCAGCTGCACATGGAGATAGTAGAGAAGATTGTTCTGGGTCTGCTCCCAGGCGCACTGTATGTGGGGTGCGGGGAATGTCAGATAATCGGTGGGACACAGCGCACATCTGGAATAGAACCCACCTGATGTTCCTTTTTTTAGAAATTCATTCTCGGGATGTGCACATCGATGGCAAATTTGGCATTTATTTTCCATTCCTGGTTGTCCCAAGACATTTTAACTGCTCGTCTGCTACATTCCAACCCAGCAAGAAGAGTTAAAATTCCCCCATATTGTACAACACATCTATATATTTTTTATATTTCTTGATTTTATTCAATAATTAATTTCTGTACAGCTATGTGATCCTGTGAATACTGCCAAAGTAGAACATGTAATTTAACATACGAACATAAGAAATAGGAGCAGGAGTAGGCCATTCGGTCCCTCGAGCCTGTTCCCCATTCAGTAAGATCAAGGCTGATCGTCTACCTCAACTCCACGTTCCTGCACTATCCCTATATCCCTTGGTTTCCTTAGTATCCAAAAATCTAGCAGTCTCTTTCTTGAATATATTCAATGACTGAGCCTCCACAGCACTCTGGGTAAAGAATTCCAAAGATTCAGAACCCTTTGAGTGGAGAAATTTCTCCTCATCTCAGTCCTAAATGGCCGAACCCTTATTCTGAGAATGTGACCCCTAGTTCTAGACTCGCCAGCCAGGGGAAACAGCGCCCCTGCATCTACTCTGTTAAGCCCCTTAAGAATTTTATGTTTTAATGAGATCACCTCTCATTCTTCTAAACTCTCGAGAATTTTGGTCTAGTTTACTCAATCTCTCCTCATAGGATAATCCCTCCATCCCAGGAATCAGTCTAGTGAACCTCTAAGGCAAATTTATCCTTTGTTAGATAAGGAGGCCAAAACTATACACAGTACTCCAGGCGTAATATCCAAAAGCCCTACATAATTGCAGTAAGACAGCTTTACTCATACTCAAATCATCTTGTAATGAAGGCCAACATACCATTTGCTTTCTTAATTGCTTACTGTACCTGCATATTAACTTACAATGATTTGTGTACAAGGGCACCCAGGTCCCTTTGAATACCAACATTTGCCAATCTCTCACCATTTAAAAAATATTCTGCTTTTCTATTTTTTCTACCAAAGTGGCCAGCTTCACATTTCTCCACATTATGGGCTCAATTTTCCTGAGTGATTTGCGGTGTTTTTTTTGCCGTGCGCTGGTTTTTTTGGCGTAAGTTTAAAAAGTTAAAGTTTCCGCAAGGAATTTGCGCCAGCGTAACTTAGTTACGATTTTTTTAGGTTAGATTTCTTTTTGCGTCATAGCGTCATTGTGTAACCTGATGTCTCGGAGCTCGGAGCAGTGCGAGTCCGGGGAGTTCTGGAGGCCTATAAAGGCACAGCAGGCGGGAGCTCGGAGCAGCACGAGTTCGGGAGGCCTATAAAGGCCCAGCAGGCGTGAGGAGGCGGGAGCTCGGAGCAGCGCGAGTCCGGGGAGTTCTGGGGGCCTATAAAGGCCTAGCAGGCGTGAGGAGGCGGGAGCTGGGTGCAGAGCGAGTCTGGGGAGTTCGGGAGGCCTATAAAGGCCAGCCGATGCAGCTGCAGCAGGGAAAGAAGGCAAAAAAGAAGTAGAAAGAAATCAAAAGGTGACGTCACAGCCAAGGGGATAAGTGATTGGCGGATGATTGGTAAGTAGTTTTTCTTTTTCTTTATCCGTAAGTAACCTATTAGCATTGCTGTTGCCAAATTAAGTTTATCTAGGGGTTAAGTCATGGCAGGAGAGCTCGGACACATGTTATGCTCCTCCTGTTCTATGTGGACGCTTCCGGTGTACCTGACGATTACGTGTGTGGGAAGTGTGTCCGGCTGCAGCTCCTGACGGACCGCATTGCGCCACTGGAGCTGCGGGTGGATTCACTCTGGAGCATGCACGATGCTGAGAATGACGTGAATAGCACGTTTAGTGAGTTGGTCTTACCGCATGTAAAGGGTACACAGCCAGATAGGGAATGGGAGACCAGCAGGAAGAGCAATGGAAGGAAGGTAGTGCAGGGGTCTCCTGCGGTCATCCCCCTGCAAAACAGATACACCGCTTTGGGTACTGTTGGGGGGGCATGACTCACCACGGGAGGGCACCAGCAGCCAAGTTCATGGCACCGTGGGTAGCTCTACTGCACAGGATGGCAGGAAAAAGAGTGGGAGAGCTATAGTGATAGGGGATTCAATTGTAAGGGGAATAGATAGACGTTTCTGCGGCCGCAACCAAGACTCCAGGATGGTATGTTGCCTCCCTGGTGCAAGGGTCAAGGATGTCTCGGAGCGGGTGCAGGGCATTCTGAAAAGGGAGGATGAACAGCCAGTTGTCGTGGTGCATATAGGTACCAACGATATAGGTAAAAAATGGGATGAGGTCCTGCAAGACGAATTTAAGGAGCTAGGAGCTAAATTTTAAAAGTAGGACCTCAAAAGTCGTAATCTCAGGATTGCTACCAGTGCCACGTGCTAGTCAGAGTAGGAATCGCAGGATAGCTCACATGAATACGTGGCTTGAGGAGTGGTGCAGAAGGGAGGGGTTCAAATTCCTGGGACATTGGCACCGGTTCTGGGGAAGGTGGGACCAGTACAAACCGGACGGTCTGCACCTGGGCAGGACCGGAACCAATATCCTAGGCGGCGTGTTTGCTAGTGGAGTTGGGGAGGAGTTAAACTAATAAGGCAGATGGATGGGAACCTATGCAGGGAGATGGAGGGAAGTAGAATGGGGGCAGAAGCAAAAGATAGAAAGAAGAAAAGTAAAAGTGGAGGGCAGAGAAACCTAAAGCAAAAAGGGCCACATTACAGCAAAATTCTAAAGGGGCAAAGTGTGTAAGAAAGACAAGCCTGAAGGCTCTGTGCCTCAATGCAAGGAGTATTCGGAATAAGGTGGACGAATTAACTGCGCAGATAGCAGTTAACGGGTATGATGTAATTGGCTCCAGGGTGACCAAGGCTGGGAACTCAACATCCAGGGGTATTCAACATTTAGGAATGATAGACAGAAAGGAAAAGGAGGTGGGGTGGAATTGCTAGTTGAAGAGGAAATTAATGCAATGGTAAGAAAGGACATTAGCTTGGATAATGTGGAATCGGTATAGGTGGAGCTACGGAATACCAAAGGGCAGAACACTAGTGGGAGTTGTGTACAGACCACCAAACAGTAGTAGTAAGGTTGGGACAGCATCAAACAAGAAATTAGGGATGTATGCAATAAAGGTACAGCAGTTATCATGGGTGACTTTAATCTACATATTGATTGGGCTAACCAAACTGGTAGCAATGCGGTGGAGGAGGATTTCCTGGAGTGTATTAGGGATGGTTTTCTAGACCAATATGTCGAGAAACCAACCAGGGAGCTGGTCATCGTAGAATTGGAGATGTGTAATGAGAAAGGATTAATTACCAATCTTGTTGTGCGAGATCCCTTGGGCAAGAGTGACCATAACGTGGTAGAATTCTTTATTAGGATGGAGAGTGACACAGTTAATTCAGAAACTAGGGTCCTGAACTTAAGGAAAGGTAACTTCGATGGTTTGAGGTGTGAATTGGCTAGAATAGACTGGTAAATGATACTTAAAGGGTTGACGGTGGATAGGCAATGGCAAACATTTAAAGATCACATGGATGAACTTCAGCAATTGTACATCCCTGTCTGGAGTAAAAAAAAGGGGAAGGTGGCTCAACCGTGGCTAACCAGGGAAATTAAAGATAGTGTTAAATCCAAGGAAGAGGCATATAAATTGGCCAGAAAAAGCAGCAAACCTGAGGACTGGGAGAAATTTAGAATTCAGCAGAGGAGGACAAAGGGTTTAATTAAGAGGGGGAAAATAGAGTATGAGAAGAAGCTTGCTGGGAACATAAAAACTGACTGCAAAAGCTTCTATAGATATGTGAAGAGAAAAAGATTAGTGAAGACAAACGTAGGTGCCTTGCAGTCGGGTTCAGGTGAATTTCTAATGGGGAACAAAGAAATGGCAGACCAATTGAACAAATACTTTGGTTCTGTCTTCACGAAGGGTCCAGTGAGAAGGAGGAATTGAAGGATATCCTTATTAGGCGGGAAATTGTGTTAGGGAAATTGATGGGATTGAAGGCCGATAAATCCCCGGGGCCTTGATAGTCTGTATCCCAGAGTACTTAAGGAAGTTGCCCTAGAAATAGTGGATGCATTGGTGATCATTTTCCAAGAGTCTCTCGATTCTGGATCAGTTCCTATGGACTGGAGGGTAGCTAATGTAACACCACTTTTTAAAAAGGGAGGGAGAGAGAAAGCAGGTAATTATAGACCGGTTAGCCTAACATCAGTGGTGGGGAAAATGTTGGAATCAATTATTAAAGATGAAATAGCAGCGCATTTTGAAAGCAGTGACAGGATCAGTCCAAGTCAGCATGGATTTATGAAGGGGAAATCATGCTTGACAAATCTTCTGGAATTTTTTGAGAATGTAACTAGTAGAGTGGACAAGGGAGAACCATTGGATGTGGTGTATTTGGACTTTCAAAAGGCTTTAGACAAGGTCCCATACAAGAGATTGGTGTGCAAAATCAAAGCACATAGTATTGGGGGTAATATACTGACGTGGATAGAGAACTGGTTGGCAGACAGAAAGCAGAGAGTCGGGATAAACGGGTCCTTTTCAGAATGGCAGGCAGTGATTAGTGGAGTGCCGCAGGGCTCAATGCTGGGACCCCAGCTCTTTACAATATACATCAATGATTTGGATGAAGGAAATTGAGTGTAATATCTGCAAGTTTGCAGATGACACTAAACTGGGTGGCGGTGTGAGCTGTGAGGGGGACACTAAGAGGCCTCAGGGTGACTTGGACAGGTTAGGTGAGTGGGCAAATGCATGGCAGATGAAGTATAATGTGGATAAATGTGAGGTTATCCACTTTGGGGGCAAAAACGCGGACAGACTATTATCTGAATGGCGGCAGATTAGGAAAAGGGGAGGTGCAACGAGACCTGGGTGTCATGGTTCATCAGCCATTGAAAGTTGGCATACAGGTACAGCAGGTGGTAAAGAAGGCAAATGGTATGTTGGCCTTCATAGCTAGGGGATTTGAGTATAGGAGCAGGGAAGTCTTACTGCAGTTGTACAGGGTCTTGATGAGGCCTCGCCTGGAATATTGTGTTTAGTTTAGTCTCCTAATCTGAGGAAGGAAGTTCTTGCTATTGAGGCAGTGCAGCAAAGGTTCACCAGACTGATTCCCAGGATGGCTGGTCTGACATATGAGGAGAGACTGGATGAACTGGGCCTTTATACATTGGAGTTTAGAAGGATGAGAGGGGATCTCATAGAAACATACAAGATTCTGATGGGACTGGTCAGGTTAGATGTGGGTAGATTGTTCCCGATGTTGGCGAAGTTCAGAACCAGGGGACACCGCCTTCGGATAAGGGGTAGGCCATTTAGGACTGAGATGAGGAGAAACTTCTTCAATCAGAGAGTTGTTAACCTGTGGAATTCCCTACCGCAGAGAGTTGTTGATGCCAGTTCGTTGGATATATTCAAGAGGGAGTTAGATATGGCCCGTATGGGAAAGTAGGAAAGGGGTACTGAGGGAATGATCAGCCATGATCTTATTGAATGGTGGTGCAGGCTCGAAGGGCCGAATGGCCTACTCCTGTACCTATTTTCTATGTTTCTATGTCTGCGTCAGTTTTTGTCAATTATGGAAGTTTGCCCCCAAACAATTCTCCTAGGTCGGCGTATGTGACCACTCCCGAAAAACCTTCTGGTGAGATAAGAAAAAGCAACGCACATTGAAAAATCGTCGTAGAAAGACGCCATTGTTTTTCAGCTCGTGAAGTTTTGGAGGGCGTCAAGAAGACTTAAATAGGCATAACATTTTATTTACCTTTTATAAGCAGTAAATGGAAGTTTGATGGAATTCCATAAGTTTTCATATTTTTTCAACTGTCTTGCCACCACCGAATGTCTGAAAACAGGGCTGGAGGGTCAGAGCATCGGCCGGCAGAATCAGTCCCACGCCCCCGGACACAGGGCTCGGCTGCAAAAGAAGCCCGGGAGGAAGGTGGGAGGGTCTCTGGGAAGGCATTCAGAAGGCATCAGAAGCCTGCACTATCCATCAAATGTAAGGGGTGAGAGGGGAGAAGGTGTTGGTGGTGGGGGGGTTCCCGATCACTGTGCCTGCTCAGACCTGGGTATGGTCCATACAGGCCTGTGGGGAGAGAGGACAAAGAACCTGTCCTGCCTGCCTGCTGTTTTGAGCTTCTTGCAAAGGTAAAATTTAAGCATGGGGACAATACTGACAATGAAATACCTTGTGCAAGCCTTTTGCATGATGGTGCTGCGGAGGAGACAATTGATTCGACGTCATCGCATAAGGAACCTCAGAGCATGTAGGGTGCTGGGCAGGAGGCCTTACCCATGTCTGGCATATTGAGACAGGCGTTCATACCTGCACTTGAGTGATGCAGACTGTGTCAGAAGGCTGCATTTTCGCAAATAAGTTGTAACTGAAATCCGTGAGTTAGTGAAAGCAGACCTGCAACCTGGAAGCATTAGGAGGAGTGCTTTTTCAGTTGAAGTGAAGGTTACAGCTGCACTTTCATTTTATGTATCCGGATCGTTCCAGCTGCAACTGGGGAAGTGTGCACCATTTCTCAACATGCAACACATGTCTGCATTTGGCAGATGACTGCTGCACTATATGCCCGGAGGAATGACTATATAAGGTTCCCCATGACCACCTAGGCAATGCGTGACAGGGTTGTGGGCTTCTCCAGGATTGCTGGCTTCCCAAAGGTACAGGGCTGCATCGCCTTGCGAGCACCTTTGGAAGATTCTGAGATGTACAGAAACAGAAAAGGCTTCCACTCCATTAATTACTGCTCGTGTGTGACGACATGCATCGCATCATGTCAGTTGATGTGAGATATGCTGGGAGCACCCATGATGCGTTCATCCTATGTGAGAGCGTTATATCTGGCATGTTTCAGCAGCAGCCAGAAGGGCAGAGCTGGCTTCTGGGAGACAAAGGGTGCGGTCTTGCCACCTGGCTCATGACGCCCCTACGCGTAACCCGGACAGAAGCTGACCGGGAATACAATATATCGCACATTTGACGCGCAGCATCATAGAGAGGACCATTGGCATCTTGAAAATGTTTCCGATGCCTGGACCATTCTGGAGGCTACTTGCTATACTCCCCTGAGATTGTTGGTCAGTTCACTGTTGTGTGCTACATGCTGCATAACTTAGCCATCATGAGGCAGCAGCAGCTGGTAGTAGAAGACCCACCTGAGGTGAGGGTGGCTGATGAAAATGATGAGGAAGATGCAGATGACGAGAAGGAGGAGGAGGATGAGTACGAGGAAGCCATGCAACTACCTGAACCCGGAACACAACAGCGGAGGAGGGCGGGCCGTCATGCCCTTATAACGATTGCTCGAGCCTTGCGCCAGTCGCTCATCCGTGAACGCTTTGCAGCCTGAAGGCTCAGCGGCAACTATTCCACATGGACCATGATTACTGTTTGCCCCTGTTCCGTAATGTTGTGTTGTGTTAATGGAACAAATGATGGAAATTATTCTTATTTACTTCAAAAGTCGTGTTAATAATGGAACAAATAATGTAAATGATTCAGTTATAATTTAAAATATATTTTATTCAAAAGTTTAACATTTGTTTGTACTTAACTTTAATAAACATATTCTTGTATCAAACTTTAAAGTTTTCACTTAAGATCACTTACAAACTTTTAAACTTGTAAATTTACATAATTTACAAAAAACTTGAAATTTGAAAACAGTTACAACAGTAACAATAATAATAACAAGACAACTCCAGCAGCAGCAATGAAAGGAGGCACCCATCTATCCTCCACCTTGTTCTAAGACTGCCCACTGCGCTTGGTCTTGGTGACTCCACCACCTCTGCCCGCAGGCGGTGGCGCAGTGTTTCTCGGGTTGGTACCATGTTTATTCTTTCGAACGTCTCGGATAATGTGCACTTCTTGATTGGGGTGGGGGAGCAGGTGGTAATGTGGAAAGCCCGGCTTGGGGTCTGGGGTTTGGAGTGGGAGTTGATTCTGTCAATGGGCGCAGGGTCTGGGCGTGTTCCCTTATTGCAGCAGCTAACTCCAAAATTCCCTCCCTCATGTTTGCCGACAGTGTCTCAGCTACCTGCGACATGCCATCCCTCATGTTCCCAGACAGCGTTCCCATTTCTCGTGAGATTGCTGTTACATCTCCCGACAGTACCACTACCTCATCACCCACCCCACTGATGGTGTCCAGGAGTGATCACGTAAGGTCAGTGCTCTCCGCACTCATTGCCATCATCTGAACCACATCTGTTAGATCTTGCACCTCAGGAGAACGCGGTTGAGCTCTCCTTCCCCTCCTCACCCTGGGTGTGCCTTGCTGCATCCCACTGGGACCCACAGCCTCAGACGGTGGGAAACCATGGAATGTCCCATCTACATTCAAACCACTACTCGGAAGGGACCTCAATGGGTGGCACCTGCAATTCCTCCAAAGTGAGTAAAGCAGTGAGGGCTTCGTCTCCCCCCTCCCCTTTTCCTCCATGCTCTTGGTCTGGAAGGTGGGATTGGATGACATTCTCCCCTTCAGGCTCGTCCACATCTTCTGCATTGTCAGGGTTGGCCTCAATTTCTGCAAAATATAACAGAACAGACAAATGGTTAGCAGCAGAGGAAGGGGCAGGGTGGGTGGCATGAGTAGGCTCTCAGTGCAGACAGCAGGCTGATTTGAAGGACCACGATGAATGATCGCGCATTGCATCAACCGAAGCGTAGCTGAGGGAGACATCTCCATGAACCCAAGCATGGCTAGCCCGTGCAGTACTTAACATTTAGCAAAGCTAGACTGTGGAATTTTCAGGACTTATCCTCTCCCTTCAGTGTGGGCCCAGCTTGTGCAGTGGTGGTTGCTTTTCTCCAGGCGGGACCCATCAAAGCAGCGACCCTCTCTTCCAAGGGTGTCAGTGGGTGCAGATTTTAACCAGGCTGCCTCATGTTAAAGTTCTTACTCGTTTGTTGTGTGCCACTTTCCTCTGCAAAGATGAAAATACAACTTTTTAGAGAGGGTGTCTTTCTGCTGGGTGGGACATATATAGACGGTCACATTTACAATTGCAATTGCATTGAAAAATGAAAATATTGCTTACACTAAGTACTTGACCAAGGTCCTGCCACTTCTTTTTACACTGGGCTCCAGACCTCGGGGTGGTCACCACTGCACAGTAATCTTCTGCAAGTTGGTTCCAGCGTTTCTTCTTTTCTTTGGGTGGAACTTTTGTGTGATTTCTGCTGGTGTCCAGCTCCTGCCATCTGCCCTCAATCACAGTAACTAGTGCCTCCACTTCATCCTGTAAGAAATTCTTGGTCCTTGCGCCACGTTGCATCTTGTATTGCGGCTCCGATTTTTACACTGAGAATTAAAGTTCTCACACACACAACTGGCTCTTTGAAAATGGCCGATTGCAGACTGGGAGCTGTACTGTGCATCCGCGCCCATAGGAATCACGTCAAAAACGTCCTTGTTTCACCCGCGCATGCGCAGAAGCGGCGGCATTGTTTTTTTCGGCGCAGACAGTAGGCTCCAGCCCCTGAGGCTACAGGACAGGCTGCGCGGCGACAAATTTGAAAAATAGAGTGGAGAAACTTGGCACATTTAGTTTTGGAGTAGCTCTGGCCTAGAAAAACAGGTGTAACTCTGGCAATATGCCTAAAAATGGCTTTGTGCAAAATTGAGCCCTATATTCTATCTGCCATGTTCTTGCCCATTCACTTAACCGACCACTATCCCTTTGCAGCCTTTTTGCGTCCTCCTTACAACTTACTTTCCCACCTAGCTTTGTATCGTCAGCAAACCTGGATATATTACATCATTCGGCAGAGCTAATTGAGTCAACTGTGTATTACTGTACACTGAGCCTGCACAATGCATGATCGTACAAAGCACAGGATGACTCATACAGAAAATATATCTCGTGCAGGAGAATCCTCGGAAGAGACAGATAATGCTATGCTTACTTGTATATGTAAATTAAAAACCACCTCATTTAATTTGGTCTTTCTGATTCTTATGTAATCCTTTCTCATTCTGCAGACAATAGATAATTGAGCCTCATGCACTGCTTCAGTCCCTGCCCACTGCAACCATCACCACCACCAAAAAACCTGAGCAGTGAGCAGCAGAACATGTGATTGCTACAAAAGAAATCAGCCACTGAATTTTGGCAGGCACCACTTGCTAATTGCTTTAAATGCAGAAGCAGCAGACACGTGTCTTCACAGACCAGCTTATTGCTGTGAAAAATTAGTTTTGGGTGATGCCAGTTGGCTGTCTGGGTGACTTTTCCTGCCATTCAAAACAATAATTGTGCCATTGCCGATGATTATTTCTGAAGATATTGATACTTTATGGCAAGAAAATTTTCAGCTACTCAGCAGACTTTAAAAAAATATAATAAAAGGAGATAATATGGAGAATACCGGATGATGGAGTGTGCTAAAGCACTGATCTTTCACTTCTGGGACCTGAGTTTGAATCGGATTTAAACTGAGGGAAGAAAAATGTTGTCTTCTCTCTGTTGGCTGGAAGAGTCTGGAGTGAAATGAGCTTTGAGCAACTTCACTCTAGTTGCTAATGTACACATTCTACAGCGCAGAACTGCTTATAATTCAATACTGTATTGGCAGTCTTCCCCGGGGAGGCCAGAAAAATAGCTGATGTCGGAAATGGAGATGCTGGAGGAGGTGCTTTTTGAGTTTAATATTAAGCCAATGTAGATGGAACTTTACATCTACCCTAAGCAAGGCCAGCCACAGAAGTGCACACTGGTGACAAAAAGTGCATGCAATGTCGACTTCCCTCACATTGATGAACACAAGTTTAACAAAACAAGAAAGATACATTTCTGTATTAATTTTACCTGTATAATAACTTGCTGCAATTTGGTTGTTACTAGATAGCTCTGAATTGCAGAAGCAATATTGTATTGATCTCGGCTATTGATGTGATTTGACAGCAGTTGCCATTATGCCAGGAGGCAACTTATTCAGTATAAATAATTTAAATAGTACGGTAAGCGCAATTTTACCAGAGACCTTTTATAGTTGATCATGTTGATTTCACAAGCTATGTTTCATCAAAGTGCTAGACCTAATATCTTCAAATCTTTGATTTTGCTTTTGTGTCTAATGTTTATGGTTTTATTATTTGGAGGTGATAAAGTAGAAGTCCTTTTGGAAAAGGCAAAAAATTCACACATTTTCACAAGCCGAGGTGAAACCTGTAATTTAACTCGAGGGAATCTATTGAGGCAGGCTGGGAAATTCTGCAAACTGCACATGCTCAGAATGCAAAGCTTTGGTTGGTAATTACCATTTATTATTCTGCAGTGAAGTACAAGCCTAGAGGTTTCTTGAGAGAGGCTGAGGCCTTGAATTATAAGCTATAATGAAGGCATTAATAGACGCAAAACGCATGTCAACGGACAAATTTAATCATGTTATGCCACATGGGTTTCTAAATTGTTTATCCACAAAATATGCCATGGCAGCAATGGATCTTTTGATACCCATTTTTTCATTATCATTGTTGGAAATTTGTAACATCTCAGTCAGTGGATGCCAGTGAAACAAGCATGACTAATCAGAGCCTGGATAAACAGTGCTTCAAACACTAAATGGGACTGGGCACAATGTGTACTTAACATGCAAGGACTTTGACACCAGTCACAAAATTTTGGGCCCAAGTTTCCACAAGATTTGCGCCTGATTTTTAGGAGCAACTGGTGGAGAACGGACTATCTTAGAAATCGCAATTCTCCACATTTTTATTTCTGCAGTTCTAGTCAGGTAGAACAGTTCTACTTTGGAACAGAATTTTTTCTTCAAAGGGGGCGTGTCCGGCCACTGACGCCTGATTTGAAAGTTTCCACAGTGAAAATGTACTCCAAACTAAAGTAGAATGGAGCAAGTGAAGATTTTTGTAGAGCTGAAAAAACCTGTTCTACACATTAAAAAATCAGGCGCAGGTTACAAATTAGGCGTCCAGAACGAGGTGGGGGGGGAAGGGAAGTCATTAAATTCTATAATAAATCCTTATTTATACTTATACAAATATTATACAAATAAATCCAACCTGAATAAACATTTATAAGCAAAGAAAAGATTAAATAAACCATCTTCCTACCTGTGTGAAAGTGCTTCAGGCAGGCCTTTCGGGACCGAAGGCTGAATGGGCCGGCCCGAGACTTCGGGCAGGGCCCGTCCCCAGCACCAGATTTACAGGTAGGTGGCGTTGGGTTCGGTCGGGTCGGGGGGTGGGTGGGTGGGGGGGGAGGGAGGGAGAGGGAGGGGGAGAGAGAGGGAGGGGGAGAGAGAGGGGTGGGAGGGAGAGGGAGGGAGGGAGGGGAGGGAGGTCAGGTCGGATCCAGTCCGTGGGGGGGGTCGGGTCGGGGGGCGGGAGCGCGGGTCGGGTTGGGTCCAGTCGGGGGGGCGGGGAGCGGGAACAGGAGCGCGGGTCGGGTCCAGTCGGGGGGGGGCGGGGAGCGGGAACAGGAGCGCGGGTCGGGTCCAGTCGGGGGGGGGCGGGGAGCGGGAACAGGAGCGCGGGTCGGGTCCAGTCGGGGGGGCGGGGAGCGGGAACAGGAGCGCGGGTCGGGTCCAGTCGGGGGGGGGGGGGGGGCGGGGAGCGGGAACAGGAGCGCGGGTCGGGTCCAGTCGGGGGGGCGGGGAGCGGGAACAGGAGCGCGGGTCGGATCGGGTCGGGTCCAGTCGGATGGGCGGGGAGCGGGAACAGGAGCGCGGGTTGGGTCGGGCCCAGTCGGGGAGGCGGGGAGTGGGAACAGGAGCGCGGGTGGAGGCGGGGAGCGGGAACAGGAGCGGATGTCGGGTCGGGTCAGTCGGGCGGGGGCGCGGGTGTCGGGTCTGGTCCGGAGGCAGGGCGGGGGGAGCGGGTGGCAGGGCGGGGGCGGGGAGCGAGTGTCGTGGGGGGGGGGGAGAAGAGCGGGTGTCGGGTCTGGTTCGGAGGCGGGGGGGGGGGGGGAGCGGGTGTCGGGTCTGGTCGGGCGGGGAGCAGAAGCTGGCCGTGGGAGGAGCCTTATTCACGCAGCCCCAGTGAGGCCATTCGGCCAGGGCTAGGGGCTGCGTGCTTCGGGCCCCTCCCACACAGTTCGGCGCCTGGAGCTACTGCACTTGCGTGCCCACTGTAGGGCGTATGTGCAGAGGTCCTGGCACTGTTTTCAGCGCAGCGATCTGGCTGCGCCCCCCCACAGCGCGTGCTGGCTGCGCCGAGGGCCAGAGGACCTGCAAGTAGGCGGAGGATACCGAGGATTTTTTTAGGCGCACTTTGTGGCGCGAAAAACGGGCGTCCAGGTCGGGACTGCGCCGTTCTAGGCGCGTGTGGAAACTTGGGCCCCTTGTATCTATCTGTGATTAATTCAATCTTGCAGTTACCTTGAATCTTTTTATTCATTTTTCGTACTTTTTATGAGTAATATTTTTAAATGTTAAAACTGGTTTACATATTGGTGAAGTTGTTATATGTGTTGTGTACACAGCATTTACAGAAACATTAATTGATACAATGAATGACAACGGGGGATACTTACAGTTTGGGTTTTGAACAGGCGTAAATATCCGGGGTGCCCGGCCAACTCGCCAGTCGGGAGGCCTGAACCAATTTCAGGTTCGGACCTCAGTAACATTTGGTCGGCGAGCCAGGTTCCCACGGTCAGTTGTAGTACGCTGCAGGCAGGCAGGTAAGGCCTATCAAGCCGGAAGATTTTTGTGGGGCCCGGAGGAACTCTCCTCCCCATCCAGACTTTGCAAAAATACTAAACAAAAAACACAAAACTTGCCTTTATTGGAGAGGCCTCCAGCAGTCCCTTTGAGGACCGCCAGTTAGTCCTCTCAAAGCTTCGGCTCATCGAGGCACTCGTCGCTGCCTCCTTACGAGCAATAGTCCCGACTATCCCATTCTACTCTCTCGTCGATCTTCCCGCCCAGCGCGCCCACTCGGGGCTAATCTTGCCAATCTCCTCTCCGGCCAACTCACCCCTGCCCACCCCCAGTGCTGACCCTGTGGACACAGGCAGTGGGGTAGCCATTACCGACTCTCTCTGCATCTCCCTCCAGAACGTCTGTTCACTTGAGAACAAGGCCCTTCCCATCCATGAGCTTATCGTGGATGATGGCATCAACATCATGGCCCTGACGGAAACCTGGTTGAGGGGCGATGACAACTTACCCTGAAATGAAGCCTCCCTGCCTGGCTATACCTTCCATCACCTCAGACCTCAGACTGCCGTGGTGGGGGTGTGGCTCTCGCCAGAAAATCACACCTTGGTCTGTCCTCTTACTCCTCCAGCACTTTCTCCTCCTTTGAGCATCACACCTTATTCCACCCCTCTCACCTCTCATTTAAAATTCTCGTTCTCTACCACCCACCCAATACCATAAAAATATTATTACCGATATTTCTTCACTACGTTCGTCCCTCAGCCTCTGCACCGAACGATTTCTCATCCTCGGTGATTTCAACCTCCGTCTCAATTCGCCATGTTCTCTCTTTCCTCTGAGTTCACTAGCCTTCTTTCCTCCCTAATCTCTCCCCCCATGTAAACACCACAACACATATTCACAGCCAGCCCTCGACCTTGCCATCTCTCGTGGCCTTGCTTCTCCCATGGTGTCAATCGCAGATAAGGCCATCACTGACCACTTCCTCATATCACTCTCCACCCACATCCCCCGTCAACCCTACCTGTGTCCGCCCCTGGAAAAAGCTCTCTCCCGACTCTCTCACAACTGCAATTATCAACTCCCAACTGTCCAGCCTGTTATGTATGTTAACTGGGTTTTACCTGCCACCAGAGGGCGCGACTGTCGGAGTCCTAATGGTCACTGGCAGACACGTGCAAGCTGTTTATATAATGTTGGCAGCCATGTTGAATCCTCAATTTGAGAATAAATAAACTGGAGTAAGGCCATGCCTGAACTAGCTCACCGTACTTAGCCTCGTGGAGTTATTCGATACTTAACACAGCTTTTGGCCCTGCATACACCATGACATTTCTGCAGCTACCGATCTGCTCAATCACACCCTCACCTCCACCTTTGATGCCCTAGTCCCTGTTACAACAATTACTCTCTCTCACCTTGGCCGTTCCCCTTGGTACAGCCCTGATCTTCGCTCCCTTAAGTCCAAGGGATGTAGACTTGAATACATATGTTGGATAACTGGTTTAGCCATTCACCGCCAGATCTGGCTGGACCACATATAGCATTATCGGGTCCTGCTCACGTCTGCCAAAATCGCTCATTATTCCAGTATCATTCTGGAATGTAAAGATAAACCCCGGCTTCTATTCTCCAATGCTAACTGTCTTTTTAAACTCCTCTGTCCAGTCTCCACCCTCACCTCCGACAATAAGCATGAGGACTGTCATGTATGTAACCACAATGTAACACCACTGTATTACTGTATTCACTCAACCTAGATGCACACCTTGACCACAAGGGGTGAACTTGTGGGCGACACTCCTTACCTGATCACTCAGATATAAAAAGGGAAGTCTTTGGAGTCCTGTGAATAAAGAGTTCAGGTCACAGAGTGACCTTGTTCCCAGAAGGTGCCTCGTGTGGTTTCATACTGTAGAGTAAGGACTTTACATTGGCGACAAGAAACGGGAATTCATGACCCACGAGAATGGCCACTGGTAGCACAGAGGAACGGTACTGTGTTGGAGAAGACTGGGACGATTTTGTTGAGAGACTTCAGCAAAACTTCGTTATGAAAGATTGGCTGGGGGATGCAGCGGCCAACAAGCGAAGGGCTCATCTCTTGACCAACTGCAGACCAAAGACTTACGCGCTCATGAAGGACTTACTAGCACCTGAAAAGACAGAACCTTTGAAGAACTTAGCAAATTGATCGGGGAGCACCTCAAACCGGCGAGTAGCATACACATGGCCCGACACAGATTCTACACCCACCGACATCATGAAGGACAGAGCATACCGGACTTCGTAGTGGACCTTTGGCATTTGGCCGGCCTCTAAGTTCACAGACGCCTGCAGGGGGTAGATGCTAAGGGTCATGCATGAATTTTCCGCAAATCAATTGAGACCAAGGATTTGACTTTGGAAACGGCGGCGTTGATGGTTCAAACTTTCATGGCGGGTGAGGAAGAGACGCAAATAATATACACGCACAATTCTGCCTCTAACGCGGCGATGGATCAGGGAGTCAACATCATTAATGCGACTCAGAGCCCCGCAGGCAGGCAAGGGCAGTCCGAAGCAATAGACTCCAGAGCAAGACTTCAACAGAGACAATGGCAGGCAGGCTGAACGGACATTCATGCCATCACAGTGGACAATGTGGCCCGGGATGGGGCCATTGACACCCACGAATAGGGTATTTAAGAGCAGTCAAAGGGACAGTCAGCGTGGAATGCCTGGCCACAGCCCTGTTGTTCCCAACAATGGAAACTTTAACTCATGCTGGAGGTGTGAGGGAAAACTCGATCTTGCAGATTTCAACAGTTTGTCTTCAGGAACTGCAATCTCAGTGGCCACTTAGCTCGAATGTGCAGGAAGCCTGCGACCAGACTAATATATGAGGCGGATGGACCAGAAGAGTGTTTTTTGAGGCAGGATGACCTTTGGGGCAAATCGATGGATGCCGAGGTGCAACGAGTCCATGTGGCGAATAGTCACAGTTCATACACCAAAACGCCACCAATGATGATGAGGGTTTTAATAAATGGTACCCCTGTACGCATGGAGCTGGACACTGGGGCCAGCCAGTCACTCATGGGCATTCAGCAATTTAAGAAGCTATGGCCACTTAAAGCCAGTAGACCCAAATTAGCACGTGTTGACACACAATTACGGACTTACGTGAAAGAAATAATTCCGGTGCTAGGCAGTGCAATGTTGGCTGTCACACACAATGGGTTAGTGAAGCGTCTACCGCTTTGGATTGTCCCGGGCAATGGCCCCGCACTGTTGGGGAGGAGCTGGTTAGCCGAGATGAACTGGAAATGGGGGGGATATTCACGCAATGTCATCTGTGGAGCGAAGTTCATGCTCACAAGTCCTACAACAATTTGATTCACTATTCCAACCTGGCGTCAGGACTTTCAATGGCACTAAAGTAGTGATACACATCACATAGTAACATAGAAAATAGGTGCAGGAGTAGGCCATTTGGCCCTTCGAACCTGCATTGCCATTCAATGAGTTCATGGCTGAACATGCAACTTCAGTACCCCATTCCTGCTTTCTCGCCATACCCCTTGATCCCCCTAGTAGTAAGGACTACATCTAACTCCTTTTTGAATATACTTAGTGATTTGGCCTCAACAACTTTCGGTGGTAAAGAATTCCACAGGTTCACCACTCTCTGGGTGAAGAAGTTTCTCCTCATCTCAGTCTTAAATGGCTTAGCCCTTATCCTTAGACTGTGACCCCTGGTTCTGGACTTCCCCAACATTGGGAACATTCTTCCTGCATCTAACCTGTCTAAACCCGTCAGAATTTTAAACATTTCTATGAGATCCCCTCTCATTCTTCTGAACTCCAGTGAATACAAGCCCAGTTGATCCAGTCTTTCTTGATATGTCAGTCCTACCATCCCAGGAATCAGTCAAGTGAACCTTCGCTGCACTCCCTCAATAGCAAGAATGTCCTTCCTCAAGTTAGGGGACCAAACTGTACACAATATTCCAGGTGTGGCCTCACCAAGGCCCTGTACAACTGTAGTAACACCTCCCTGCCCCTGTACTCCAATCCTATCGCTATGAAGGCCAACATGCCATTTGCTTTCTTAACCGCCTGCTGTACCTGCATGCCAACCTTCAATGACTGATGTACCATGACACCCAGCTCTCGTTGCACCTCCCCTTTTCCTAATCTGTCACCATTCAGACGCCAGGCCAGTGCACCACAAAGCCAGAGTGGTGCCGTTTGTGATGCGGGAAAAGATCGAAAGCGAACTGAACCGGCTGTTGAGAGAGAGCATCATCTCGCCTGTCGAATTCAGCGACTGGGTGAGCCCCATCGTTCCCGTACTAAAAGCAGATGGCTCTGTCAGGATCTGTGGCGACTACAAGGCCACCATCAATCGGGTGTCCCTACAAGATCAATACCCGCTCCCGAGAGTGGAGGACCTTTTCGCCACACTGGCAGGCGGCAAGCTGTTCACCAAGTTAGACCGCACTTCAGCCTATGACCCAGGAACTGGCCGACAAATCTAAACTACTGACCACCATCACCACGCACAAGGGACTGTTCGTTTATAACAGGTACCTGTTTGGCATTCGATCAGCGGTCGCGATTTTTCAACGAAAAATGGAAAGCCTGCTTAAATCCATTCCTGGAACGATCATATTCCAGGACAACATCCTCATCATGGGTCGAGACACCGAGGAACACCTCCACAAACTGGAGGAGGTGCTACGCCGACTGGACCGGGTAGGCCTGCAACTCAAAAAGTCTAAATGTGTGTTCTTCGCTCCTGAGGTTGAGTTTCTGGGCAGGAGGGTTGCTGCAGATGCGATTCGGCCCACCGAATCCAAAACAGAGGCGATTCGACGAGCACCCAGGCCCTGCAACACATCGGAGTTACGTTTATTCCTGGGCCTGTTGAACAATTTCAGGAACTTTCTGCCGCACTTGAGCACGTTGTTGGAGCCACTACACGTGCTCCTGCGCAAGGGTTGCGATTGGTTTTGGGGGGACTGTCAGGAACGTGCTTTTGATCGGGCGCGAAACCTACTTTGTTCAAACAAGTTGTTGACCCTGTACGACCCCTGTAAAAACTTGGTTCTGACATGTGATGCATCGTCCTATGGGGTTGGGAGCGTGTTGCAGCAGGGCAATGCTGAGTGTCATGTATTTCACCATCTTGCAATGACAAGTATGTAACTGTAACTCATGCATACTGTACCTGTACCCTTGTAATGCACACCCTGACCACAGGGAGTGAGCTCCTCACCTGGGCTTCCAGGTATAAAAGGGGAGGTCCCACCCAGGATCAAGACTCTTCAGTCCTGGAAATAAAGTGAAGGTCACAGAGTGACCGTGCCTGATATATCCATGCCTCGTGTGAGTTTGTAACAAGGTGCAGAGACATTACACTGAGAGTCAACTACAACCTGTGGCTTATGCCTCCAGGTCGCGCGCTCAAGCAGAACGGGGATATGGGATGGTCGAGAAGGAAGCGCTTGCATGTGTCTACAGTGTAAAAAAAAATGCATCAGTACCTATTTGGTAGGAAGTTTGAATTAGAGACGGACCACAATCCATTAACATCCCTTTTGTCAGACAGCAAGGCTGTCAATGCCTTCGCATCAGCCCGCATACAGCGATGGGCTCTCACTGGCTGCTTATGACTACTCCATCCGGCACCGGCCCGGCACTGAAAATTGCCCCGACGCGCTCAGCAGGCTTCCACTGGCCACCAGTGAGGGGGCAGCGGAGCAAAGCCCCGAGATGGTCATGGCTGTTGATGCCTTTGACAGTGCAGGCTCCCCCATCACAGCCCGCCAGATCAAAATCTGGACAAACAGAGATCCCCTCCTATCCCTGATTAAGAAATGTGTGCTGACTTGGGGATTGGGCACCCGCACACGGAGCATGCCCTGAGGAGGTCAGACCATTCCACAGACGGATGGATGAGCTCTCCATCCAAGCCGACTGCCTACTATGGGGCAGCCGGGTAGTTATGCCCCAGAAGGGCAGGGAGGCCTTCATCAGGGAACTCCACAGCGAGCACCCAGGCATTGTGCTGATGAAGGCCATTGCCCGGTCACACGTTTGGTGGCCTGGAATTGATTCAGACCTGGAACACTGTGTTCGCAGATGCACGACGTGTGTCCAGCTGGGTAATGCCCCCAGGGAGGCCCCGCTCAGCCCGTGGCCCTGGCCCACCAGGCCATGGTCACGCATTCATGTTGACTACGAGGGCCCGTTCATGGGTAAGCTGTTCCTTATTGTGGTAGATGCGTACTCGAAATGGATCGAGTGCATCATTCTGAATTCATGCACGTCATCCACCACCGTGCGATTTTTGCAACCCACGGCTTGTCGGACATCCTAGTTAGTGATAATGGCCCATGTTTCACAAGCGACGAATTCTGAGAATTTATGTCGGGCAATGGCATCAACCACGTCAGGACTGCGCCGTTCAAGCCGGCCTCCAATGGTCAGGCGGAACGTGCGGTCCAAATCATTAAGCAAAGTATGCCCAGGATTCAAGGGCCCTCCCTACAATGCCGCCTATCACGCCTCCTGCTGGCCTATAGATCCCGACCGCACTCGCTCACGGGGGTCCCGTCCGTAGAGCTACCAATGAAACGGACACTCAAAACTCAGTTGTCCCTCATTCACCCAGTCATGACCGACATAGTTGAGGGCAAGCGCAAGTCACAAAACGGGTACCATGACCGTAATTTGAGGGGGAGATATATAGAAATAAATGATCCTGTATTCGTCCTCCATCACGCCACGGAGCCCAAATGGCTTGAGGGCACTGTAATTGCCAAAGAGGGGAATAGGGTCATCATGGTAAAACTCAACAATGGTCAGATATGCCGTAAGCATCTGGACCAAGTAAAAAAAAAAAAGGTTCAGCATTGACACGGAGGAACCTGAAGAAGACCATGAGATGGAGCTCACCACACTGCCAGTGAACGAGCAACAAGAGCAATCAGAAGAATGCACAGTCCCTGCAGTCAGCCCGGACAGGCCGGAATCACCACAGGTGACAGACACTCACATCAGTGTCCAACAACCAGAGCCCCAACTGCGGCGCTCCACGAGGGAGCGTAGACCACCTGAAAGAGTAAACCTATGATTCCAATAAGACTTTGTGGGGGGAGGTGATGTCATGTTTGTAACCACAATGTAACACCACTGTATTACTGTATACACTCAACCTAGATGCACACCTTGACCACAAGGGGTGAACTTGTGGGAGACACTCCTTACCTGACCACTCAGGTATAAAAAGGGAGGTCCCACGCAAGGTCACTGTCTTTGGAGTTCTGTGAATAAAGAGTTCAGGTCACAGAGTGACCTTGTCCCCAGAAGGTGCCTCGTGTGGTTTCATACTGTAGAGTAAGGACTTTACAAGGACCTCACGGACTTCTTTGTCTCTAAGATTAAGACCATCCGTTCAACTGCCTCTGCCTCTTCCCTTCCTTCTCCTAGCCCATCTAGTCGTCCAGCTGGGTGGGACTTCACTTGCCTGGTTCCATTCTTGCCTCGTGTAGCCAGAGAATCACCTGCAACGACTTCTCTTCCCGCCCCCGCATTCCTTGCATTGGGTGTCCTCCAAGGATCTATTCTTGGCCCCCTCCTATTTCTCATCTACATGTTGCCCCTTGATGACATCATGCGGAAACACAGCATCAGTTTCCACATGTACGCTGATGACACCCAGCTCTACCTCACTACCACTTTTCTCAACCCCTCCACGGTTTCTAAATTGTCAGACTGCTTGTCCGACATCCAGTGCTGGATGAGCAGAAGTTTTCTCCAATTGAATATTGGGAAGACCGAAGCCATCGTTTTCGGTCCCTGCCACAAATCCATTCCCTAGACACTGACTCCATCCCTCTAACCAACCAGACTGTTCGCAACCTTGCTGTCATATTTGACTGTGAAATTAGCTTTCGACCACATATCCACAGCATAACTAAGACCACCTATTTCCACCTCTAACATCGCCCGTCTCCATCCTTGCCTAAGCTCATCCACTGCTGAAGCCCTCATCCATGCCTTTGTAACCTCTAGACTTGATTATTCCAATGCACGCCTGACAGGCCTCACACATTCTACCCTACATAATCTAGAGATGACCCAAAACATGGCTGCCATGTCCTAACTCGTACCGAGTCCCGTTCACCCATCACCCTTGTGCTCGCTGGGACCTGCATTGGCTTCCGGTTAAGCAACACCTTGATTTCAAAATTCTCATTCTTATTTGTGAATCCTTCCAATGGGCTCGCCCCTCCCTATCTCTGTAATCTCCTCCAGCCCCACAACCCTCCTGAGATTCTGCACTCCTCTAATTCTGTCTTCCTAAGCATCCCTGATTGTAATCGCTCAACCTTTGGTGACCGTGCCTTCTGTTGCCTAGACCCCAACTCTGGAACTCCCTGCCTAAACCTCTCCGCCTCTCTAACTCTCTCCTCCTTCAAGACGCTCCTTAAAACATACCTCTTTGACCAAGTTTTTGGTCACCTGCGCTAATTTCTACTTATGCGACTCAAATACTCCTGTGAAGTGCCTTGGGAAGTTTCACTACGTTAAAGGCGCTATATAAATACAAGTTGCGCATGCTCCGCCCATTTCTCTTCAAATTTGCTATCGGTGTCCGACAACAATCTTGGGATACCGATTTGCATAACTAAACAGATTTTCGCCTGTTTGAGTGGGGAGTACTGGGCAGCCATTTAAAGGCGTGCCTGAAAGTTGATTCAGGGGGCAAAATGTGTGCCCATTGTCCCCACTGGCCTTTCAATTGCCTGTTGTCTGTCTGGCAGATGAGGAATGGGCGGCTGGCAATTGAAAGTCTCCCCCAATGTTTGTATTCTCCATTGAGTCTCAAAGAAAATCCCTTTATGTCTCTTAAGGTGACCTGCTTTGTCTAGCACTCGCCATAAAGATGATTCACTTGCCATAAAGAGGAGCATCAGCTCCTCACAAATTTTTATCCAGTAATACTGTGCTTTATTATTCCATCATTTACCATCAGTTTATTCCAGAAAGATGTCCCCTTGCTGGACTGTCTTTATGAATGCAGTCCAGGTGCACTTAATCTCCTTGGGGCTGATCTTGTGAGGGTGCAATTCCATCTTTCACTGAACTATGCATTCCAGAAATCAGGAGCTGGGCACTTCCAACGACATGTGCAGTGCTGTGATGTCACATTCCCTGTCTCTCATTTCTGGCAAAATTGTACTCTTGATTACACTCATTACTCATTATTGTGGAAAATGTCAGTTGTTCCAAAGTCACCCTTTAAATACTCCATGTCTCTAACTACTTAAAACATGATTTTGTTCTCACGATATTATAAAGATTACTGAGAATATGCAGCAGTACACAAATACAGAACATTTGTAACTAATGTTCTCTGAATAATATTGTAACCTCAAAATTTTGACTGCAGTGCAAATGTAGTACAATAGATTTAGGAAGGACAATTGAAATCGGCTTGTTTGGCTACATAACAGTTGTGCATTAGATGATATAAGAACATAAGAAATAGGTGCAGGAGTAGGCCAGATGGCCCTCGAGTCTGCTCTGCCATTCAATGAGATTATGGCTGAACTTCTACATTAACTCCACTTTCCCGCACTACCCCATATCCTTTAATTTCCTTAGTGCCCAAACATCTATCTCAGTCTTGAATATACTCAACGACTGAGCATCCACAGCCCTCTGGGTTAAAGAATTCCAAAGATTCACCACCCTCTGAGTGAAGACATTTCTCCTCATCTCTGTCCAAACTGGTCGAGCCCTTATTCTGAAACTGTGACCCCTGGTTCTAGACTCACCAGCCAGAGGAAACAGCCTCCCTACATCTACCCTGTCAAGCCCTTTAAAAATGATTGCTTTTCTTACACTAAGCTTGTTGAAGGGAAGCACAAACTTACTTAATACAGAGCACATTATTCAATTACCAGGCGAAGGTAAAAGTGACCATGTCTTTTTTCAGATTGAAGATGGGAAATTGATGGATGAGACCAACATTAATTGTATATATTCTTTTCCTATTTTTCATTTTTTAAATGTAGAGAAACAATACGATTAACCCAAAGACATGCAGGAAAAGTGAAATGCATAAAATGTTAAGATGCAAATTACAGCAGTCATGACCCCAATATCTCAAATATCCAGTACGATGCTGGGACCACAAATTATGAATGATAAATCCAAAATCCCCATAAGCAGAATAAACTGCAGAAAAATCATGCTCCCATTCACAACAATATTGATAAAATATTACATGCTGAAATTCTTAACTGTCTAATGCCTGTATGCACATAGGAGCAGGTGACCCCTACACTCCCTGTAAAACCCCAGTTGTTCGCCTTCCCCAAAAACTCCTCCAAGCTGGCATCTTGAACCTTGTCTAGAACAAAAGCAACAACATAGAGATAGATGCCGGGAGCATAAATCTTTGTACACTCCCAGCCATGATACTGCACCTATTAATGAATGGCAGATCTCGGGCTGGGAGTGTGCAGTTTCCTGTGTTCCCAGCATATGCCAATAGCAGGTCATGGCAGAATTTGTACCCCATAACTGACAGAAATTAAAAGGCCAGAAATGAGAGACAAATCACTGACTTAGCTTTTAAGATTACTGTCATCTGTTGTATTTCAAATTTATTGTCTTCACACGAAAATATATATTTTTCTCGGCTTTGATGAAGATTGCATTTTCATGAATGCTTTGAAACTACAGTATAAGCAATATTAAAATCCCAAAGAAAATAAAATTTTCCCTGAAATTTTGAAAGTATTTACCTGTGTGGCAACATTTATTGAGGAGCTGAAATATCCGATGCCATCTGTCTCCTGGATTTTATACAACTCATTCATAAGATTTCGACACTCAAATATCTCTCAGCACAAGCCATGACTGTAAGAGGTCTCGTCACAGCTCCGATACCAGTTTGAACCCTCTACTTGACAACACCCACGAGTTTAGAACTTGAGTCACACTTTCTTTCATTATTATGCTGCGCAACTGCCCAAGGGAGGGAATACCCAAGGTCTGTGAATTCATATGCTTCTTTGATAGTTGCTGAATATTCTTCACTTCTGTTAAATAAAGATAACTATATTGTGATCTAAAGTCATTGGCAGTCCCTCGGAATTGAGGAAGACTTGGCTTCCACTCTTAAAATGAGTTCTTTGGTGGCTGAACAGTCCAATATGAGAGCCACAGTCCCTACATAGGTGGGACAGATAGTCGTTGAGGTAAGGGGTGGATGGGACTGGTTTGCCGCACGCTCTTTCCGCTGCCTGCACTTGATTTCTGCATGCTCTCGGCGATGAGACTCGAGGTGCTCAGCATCCTCCCAGAGATGCATTTCCTCCAGTTAGGGCGTTCTTTGGCCAGGGACTCCCAGGTGTCAGTGGGGATGTCGCACTGTATCAGGGAGGCTTTGAGGGTGTCCTTGTAACATTTCCGCTGCCCACCTTTGGCTCGTTTGCCGTGAAGGAGTTCTGAGTAGAGCACTTGCTTTGGGAGTCTCGTGTCTGGCATGCGAACTATGTGGCCTGCCCAGCAGAGCTGAGCACGTGTGGTCAGTGCTTCGATGCTGGGGATGTTGGCCTGGACAGGGACGCTAATGTTGGTGCGTCTGTTCTCGCAGGGGATTTGTAGGATCTTGCGGAGACATCGTTGGAAGTATTCCTCCAGCGATTTGAGGTGTCAACTGTATGTGCTCCATGTCTCTGAGCCATACAGGAGGGCGGGTATTACTACAGCCCTGTAGCTTGGTGGCAGTTTTAAGGGCCTGGTCTTCAAACACTCTTTTTTCCTCAGGCGGCTGAAGGCTGCACTGGAGACAGTGTCAGATCTCGTCGTTAATGCCTGCTCTTGTTGATAGGAGGCTCCCGAAATATGGGAAATGGTCCACGTTGTCCAGGGCCACGCCGTGGATCTTGATGACTGGGGGGCAGTGCTGTGCGGCAAGGACAGGCTGGTGGAGGACCCTTGTCTTACGGATGTTTAGCGTAAGGTCCGTGCTTTCATACGTCTCAGTAAATACGTCAACTATGTCCTGGAGTTCAGCCTCTATGTGCACAGACGCAGGCGTCGTCCATGTACTGTAGCTCGACAAGAGGTTGGGGCGGTCTTGGACCTGGCCTGGAGACAGCGAAGGTTGAACAGGTTCCCACTCGTTCTGTAGTTTGGTTCCACTCCAGCGGGGAGTTTATTGACTGAGGTAGAGCATGGCAGCGAGGAAGATTAAGAAGAGGGTTGGGACAATGATGCAGCCCTGTTTGAACCCAGTCCGGACGTAGATTGGGTCTGTGGTGGATCCGTTAGTAAGGATCACGGCCTGCATGTCGTCGTGGAGCAGGCGGAGGATGGTGACTCACTTTTGGGGGGATCCGAAACGGAGGAGGACGCTCCATAGACCCTTGCAGTTGACAGTGTCAAAGGCCTTTGTAAGGTCGAAGAAGGCCATGTATCAGGGCTGGCGCTGTTCCCTGCATTTTTCCTGTAGCTGTCGCGCTGCAAAAATCTTGTCCGTTGTGACCCGTAGGGGACGAAATCGATTTGTGACTCCGGGAGGAGCTCCTCGGCCACAGGAAGAAGACGGTTGAGGAGGACTCGAGCGACGACTTTCCCAATGGCTAATAGCAGGGAGATTCCCCTGTAGTTGCTGCAGTTGGATTTTTTTTAAAGATGGTCACGATCACTGCATCTCTAAGATCTCCCGGCATGCTCTCCTCCCTCCAGATGAGAGAGATGAGGTCATGTATTCGCGCCAACAGTGCCTCTCCACCATACTTCAGTGCCTCAGCAGGGATTGCATATGCACTCGTAGCCTTGTTGTTTTTAAGCTGTCTTATAGCTTTTTCTACCTCATGCAGTGTTGGGGTCTTACTGAGGTGGTGGCGGGTAGCATGCTGTGAGATGGAGTCGAGAACACTCGAGTCAAAGGCAGAGTTTCGATTGAGGAGATCTCCGAAGTGCTCCTTCCAGCAGGCCATGACTGCCTCGGTATCCTTGATGAGTGTTTTCCCGTTCTTGGCCAGCAGTGGGGGGGGGGGGGCCTTTGGGTGTTTGGACCATATGTGGCCTTGACTGCGATGAAGAATCCTCGCACATCATGGCTGTCGGCCAGCTGATGTATGTCCTGTGCTTTCTCCATCCACCACCTGTTCTTTAGGTCCCGGGTTTTTTGTTGGACCTCAGCCTTAAGCCGTCTGTAATGCTGCTTTGCTGCTTCCGTGTTGGGTTGCTGTTTAAGGCTCAGAAATGACCTGCGCTTGCAATCTATTAGCTCTTAGATCTCCTGATCATTCTCATCAACCAGACCTGGTATTTCCTGGTTGAGTGTCCGAGCGTCTCTTTGCAGGCACTGGTTATGGAGACCTGGAGGACAGACCAAGCTCTGTGGGCATTCTTTGTCTCAGGGTCATCGAGGCACGCCAGGTTAGCTGTGAGGCGCTGATTGTATCGGGCTCTCTTAGCTGGGTCTTTAAGTGCTCCGGTATTGACTTTTTTGCCATACTGCTTCTGCTGCCCCCTCCGCTTTGGGGCTATGTTGATGTCAATGATGGATCGGATTAGGCGGTGGTCCGTCCAGCAGTCGTCAGTTCCTGTCATGGCGCGGGTGTTCCGCACATCCTTGCGATCCCTGGCTCGGACGATGACATATTCGAGCAGGTGCCAGTGTTTGGAGCGAGGGTGTTACCACGATGCTTTGTATTTGTCCCTCTGGCAGAACAAGGTGTTGGTGATTACAAGTTCATGCTCTAGACATTTTGTCAGGAGTAGGGTACTGCTGGAGTTGGCTTTCCCTACCCCCTCTCTGCCAATCACACCACCCCAGAGGTCTGTGTCCTTGCCGACCCTGACGTTGAAGTCACCAAGGAGGATCAGTTTGTCTCCCGCGGGGACACAGGACAGGGATTTTTCGAGGTTCGAGTAAAAACCCTCTTTGCCTTCGTCTGTTGCATAGAGTGTTGGGGCGTACGCACTGATGACTGTGGCACACTGGTTCCGGGATAGGGTGAGTCGAAGAGTCATGAGGCGTTCGTTAGCCCCGCAGGTGGAGTCTTTGAGGCAGTCGACCAGCTTATTTTTGATTGCGAAACAGACTCCATGGAGGCGGCATTCTTCCTCTGGTTTCCCTTTCCAAAAGGTGGTGGAACTTCCACCTTGTTCCTTGAGCTGGCCTTTCCCTGCCCGCCGGGTCTTGATTAGGGCGGCAAAGTCGATATCAAAGCATCGCAAGTTCCCGGGCAACTATGGTGATGCGGCGTTTTGGCCTGTCGCTGTTGGGGTTGTCCATGAGGGTCCTGACGTTCCAGGTCCAGAACATCATGTTAGTGGAGTGGAAGATGCCTGTGCGTGAGTTCTTTTAATGTGGAGTGGTCGTTGCACACCGGCTACCACACTGGCTTAGCTGAGCAAGATCTTGATCCAGTGGCAAGGGTTTCAAAGACGAATGGAGACCAGGCACTGCGATATGGGCCTAATTGCCTATGGCGAGATGTTGTAATCTGAATCTAAAGTAATCTGTCACTTTCTAGCAACTGTGAGTCCATACCAGCATCTCGTGAATAAGCATGACAGTGCTCAAAAAGAGTGTTGGTTGTCTTTTTACAAGTTTTCAGCTGATGATCTGTGTTGTGTCTGTGCTATCTGATACAGACAAATTGGGATGATCATCTAACCTTTTTTAATTAGAGAGAGAGAGAGGCTGGAAAGGTGTACTACAGACAACACAGGCAACACCTCAATTAAAAATTCTCATCCTTGTTTTCAAATCTCTCCTTGACCATGCCCCTCACTATCTCTGTAAACTCCTCCAGCCCTACAACCCTCCAGGATATGTACGTTCCTCCAATTCTGGCCTCTTGAGCATCCCCGATTTTAATCACTCTACCATTGGTGGCATGCCTTCAGCTGCCAAGGCCCTAAGCTCTGGAATTCCTTCCCTAACCTCTCGGCCTCTCTACCTCTTTCCTCCTTTAAGACTCTCCTTAAAACCTGCCTCTTATACCTAATATCTCCTTATGTGGCTCGGTGTCAAATTTTGTTTGCTAGCGCTCCTGTGAAGCACCTTGACACATTTTACTATGTTAAAGGTGCCATATAATTAATTACAAGTTGTTAATCAATTATTCCAATCTTTAATTATCATGTCTATATTGCACCACATTGGACAAGATGTGAGACTTAAACATAAACTTGATTCTGAGACTAAGGTCAAGGTTCAGGCCACTTGTAAGAAAGGGACTTAATTCCAGAATCGGGTAACCTGTAATGCATTTATATTCCAATTTGGCCGTGGTCTTTTGCTAAGACTTGAAAATTGTATTTCTCCATTGGACTGAGGCCATACATTTGAAATGTAAAAGCAGCTGCCACTTTTCTACTGCACTGAAAGATACAATATCAGCTCCATTTTTTAATCAATACAATTGGGAGCCAGATTTTCACTGCCTGTGATATATCACGTGAAGATTGGGAAGGATGAGCTCCTGATTTAAGTACACGCACAGAACTCTGCTCACCAGCAGATTCTTAAATACTTGATAGATAGTCAGCTCTTTTCAGTTATTAATATGCGCATGGGTTGAGCAATGGATTGCCATCATTTGTTTTTAGCTTCAAAAACTTTTTGGCTGGGTGTTACGCCAGCAGCTTTTTAACGTCCAGGCAGCGATTTCAGATAGCTAATTGCCCCAGAATGCTGCTTCCCATGATACCAGCCGTTGTGACCTGATTGCTGTAATCATAACTGAAGAAAATCAGCAACTTGGAGCAATTATATCCATGGTAACAATAAATTTGGTGTAAAGAACAGAGAGGCTGTCCTCTGTGGCCCATATGATGGATGCTGTTTTCAATCATGTCTTTTTTGGTGCTAGGCGATGTCTCAGATGTATGAGTTGTGACTGAACATCAAGATTTGTTGAACATTTACAACTCTGCCAACTCTCCAAGTACCTGAAATACTATAAGAATTTAAAAAGAAATGTTATGCTTCTTTCTTGTAGGGCTAAACATTCCATGCCTTCTTTCAAGATAAATCTTTGACCAGTATTCTGGTTGGCTCTCAGGGGCAAGATTTTTCAACATCAGAGTTGCTGAACGAATCAAAAACTCCTCTGTACTCATTAAAGATATTAATTTTCCAGTCTAATCTAACCCCCATGTAGCAAGGAATCAAAATGTCCTCACTGCCAGAGTCAGCAATAAAAATAGATTAAGGTGCATATTTTTCCTAACTTTGTAGCCATCATCATCATCATCGTAGGCAGTCCCTTGGAATCGAGGAGGACTTGCTTCCACTCCCAAAGTGAGTTCTCTGATGGCTGAACAGTCCGATACGAGAGCCACAGACCCTGTTACAAGTGGGACAGACATTTGTCGAGGGAAGGGGTGGGTGGGACTGGTTTGCCGTGCGCTCCTTCCGCTGTCTGCGCTTGACCTCTTCACTCAAAGAGCTTGACTCTTGACTCAAAGAGCTCAACACCCTCCCAGATGCACTTTCTCCACCTCAGGCGGTCTTCAGCCAGGATCTCCCAGGTGTCAGTGGTGATGTCGCACTTTACCAGGGAGGCTTTGAGGGTGTCCTTATGAAGTTTCCACTGTCCACCTTTGGCTCGTTTACCATGAAGGAGCTCTGCATAAAGCATTTGCTTAGGGAGTCTCGTATCTGACATGCGAACTATGTGGCCTGCCCAGCGAAGCTGATCGAGTGTGGTCAGTGCTTCAATACTGGGGATGTTAGCCTGGACGAGGACACTGATGTTGGTGCGTCTGTCCTCCCAGGAGATTTGTGTAGTTGCATAATTGTAACAGCTACTTATGTGTCTTCAAAGTATATTTTCAAATGTGACTTCTTCAGTTTTTTCCTGTTGTTCAATTATTCTCTTTTTGGTATAAGATGCAAGTGTTCATGTTATTGTTGGAGACATCTCTGAAAGACTAGAGTAAGCCAGACAATCTTGGATGTTGGGCATGACAGTAAAAGAATATCGGTTGACTGCTTCGTGTTGCATTCTATTCAAAAGCACCAAGCACCCATGACTTCAAGGATAGTCTTTTGAGGCATTTTTTTTTCTTTTCCAGACAGACTATGAGCATTATGTCTTATCTAAAAATATAAGATAATACAAAGTACAGTGCTTAACAGACTTGCAATGCAGTACCTTTGTAAGTGCTTCTGGACCTGTATCAAATTACAGTTAGTCATTTGTCAAGCAAATTCATTTTAACAGACCTCGTTAGTAGGCAAGCAATCTATCTTGAAAAGTGAGCTGTCAACAAGTAACATTGTAACCTGGATAAATTTGATTAGAAAATTACCATCTGGTGGTGATGTTCAGCAAGGAACCACAACCAGAGTCCCATCATTTGTCTATTATTACTATGATATCAGGTAATCAAATATTGTCCAGAATTTTGCCGGCGCTCAGAGGGCGGGTTTGGAGGCGGGTCCACTGTCAAAATATAAAAGATTGACAGCGGGTTGACAAGTGGCGGGGGAGCCAATTGAAATCATTAAGAGCTTGTTAAAACGTATTAAACAGCATTTTACCATGTACTTGCCATTTTCCCAGCTTTTTCACAAAGTTCCTCGCCCCGGGGATCACATCCGGTAATTAGGTCGGATTTTGATTGATTCTCCATTTCTCTGAATCGTTGACATCTGCAAAAGTGGTACAAAAGCTACCATTTCACAGCTGTTCACTTTCCAATCTTAGAAGCTGGAGCCTTCAGGATTTGGAATACACTTTTCAGGTTTATGCAGGTTGGAAGTTTCTGGAGTAAACTCTCTCTCCACTATCACCTCCTTGGAGCAAGCGCCCTCACCATTGATGGATCGCTTCTGTCATCTCAACCTCAACTGCCATCTATTCCAGCAGCATCAGTGCCCTTGAAAAAAATCTCACCTTGGTTATCAGAATTCCACCACAATCAGCCCCAACACCAGCATCACCAACAACACCACCAACCTGTTCATAGAAACATAGAAAATAGGTGCAGGAGTAGGCCATTCGGCCCTTCGAGCCTGCACCACCATTCAATATGATCATGGCTGATCATTTACCTCAGTACCCCTTTCCTGCTTTCTCTCCATACCCCTTGATCCCTTTAGCCGTAAGGGCCATATCTAACTCCCTCTTGAATATATCCAATGAACTGGCATCAACAACTCTCTGCGGTAGGGAATTCCACAGGTTAACAACTCTCTGAGTGAAGAAGTTTCTCCTCATCTCAGTCCTAAATGGCTTACTCCTTATCCTTAGACTGTGTCCCCTGGTTCTGGACTTCCCCAACATTGGAAACATTCTTCCTGCATCTAACCTGTCCAGTCACATCAGAATGTTATATGTTTCTATGAGATCCCCTCTCATCCTTCTAAACTCCAGTGAATACAGGCCCAGTCGATCCAGTCTCTCCTCATATGTCAGTCCTGCCATCCCGGGAATCAGTCTGGTGAACCTTCGCTGCACTCCCTCAATAGCAAGAACGTCCTTCCTCAGATAAGGAGACCAAAACTGAACACAATATTCCAGGTGAGGCCTCACCAAGGTCCTGTACAACTGCAGTAAGACCTCCCTGCTCCTATACTCAAACCCCCTAGCTATGAAGACCAACATACCATTTGCCTTCTTCACCGCCTGCTGTACCTGCATGCCAACTTTCAATGACTGATGTACCATGACACCCAGGTCTTGTTGCACCTCCCCTTTTCCTAATCTGCCGCCATTCAGATAATATTCTGCCTTCGTGTTTTTGCCCCCAAAGTGGATAACCTCACATTTATCCACATTATACTGCATCTGCCATGCATTTGCCCACACACCCAACCTGTCCAAGTCACCCTGCAGCCTCTTAGTGTCCTCCTCACAGCTCACACCACCACTCAGTTTAGTGTCATCTGCAAACTTGGCGATATTACACTCAATCCCTTCATCTAGATCATTAATGTATATTGTAAATAGCTGGGGTCCCAGCACTGAGCCCTGCGGCACCTCACTAGTCGCCATTCTGAAAAGGACCAGTTTATCCTCACTCTCTGCTTCCTGTCTGCCAACCAGTTCTCTATCCACGCCAGTACATTACCCCCAATACCATGTGCTTTAATTTTGCACATCAATCTCTTGTGTGGGACCTTGTCAAAAGCCTTTTGAAAGTCCAAATACACCACATCCACTGGTTCTCCCTTGTCCACTCTACCAGTTACATCCTCAAAAAGTTCTAGAAGATTTGTCAAGCAGGAGTTCCCTTTCATAAATCCATGCTGACTTGGACCGATCCTGTCACTGCTTTCCAGATATGCTGCTATTTCATCTTTAATAATTGATTCCAACATTTTCCCCGCTACTGATGTCAGGCTAACTGGTCTATAATTACCTGTTTTCTCTCCCTTTTATAAAAAGTGGTGTTACATTAGCTACCCTCCAGTCCCTAAGGACTGATCCAGAGTCGATAGACTATTGGAAAATGATCACCAATGCATCCACTATTTCTAGGGCCACTTCCTTATGTACTCTGGGATGCAGACTATCAGGCCCCGGGGATTTATCGACCTTCAATCCCATCAATTTCCCGAACACAATTTCCCGCCTAATAAGGATATCCTTCAGTTCCTCCTTCTCACTAGACCCTCGGTCCCCAAGTACTTCCGGAAGGTAATTTGTGTCTTTCTTCATGAAGACAGAACCAAAGTATTTGTTCAACTGGTCTGCCATTTCTTTGTTCCCTATTATAAATTCTTCTGAATCTGACTGCAAGGGACCTATGTTTGTCTGCACTAATCTTTTTCTCTTCACATATCTATAGAAGCTTTTGCAGTCAGTTTTTATGTTCCCGGCAAGCTTCTCCTCATACTCTATTTCCCCCCTCCTAATTAAACCCTTTGTCCTCCTCTGCTGAATTATAACATTTCTCCCAGTCCTCAGGTTTGCTGCTTTTTCTGGCCAATTTATATGCCTCTTCCTTGGATTTAACACTATCCTTACTTTCCATTGTTAGCCACGGTTGACCCACCTTCCCCGTTTTATTTTAACTCAAGACAGGGATGTACAATTTGTTTTTTTTTTTTTTTATCTATATATGCTTCTTTTTTTCTTTTCTCCAGACAGGGATGTACTAGTTGAAACTCATCCATGTGATCCTTAAATGTTTGCCATTGCCTATCCACCGTCAACCCTTTAAGTATCATTTGCCAGTCTATTCTAGCCAATTCACGTCTCATACCATCGAAGTTACCTTTCCTTAAGTTCAGGACCCTAGTCTCTGAATTAACTGTGTCACTCTCCATCTTAATAAAGAATTCTACCATATTATGGTCACTCTTCCCCAAGTGGCCTTGCACAACAAGATTGCTAATTAGTCCTTTCTCGTTACACATCAACCAGTCTAGGATGGCCAGCTCTCTAGTTGGTTCCTCGACATAATATACTCCAGGAAATCCTCCTCCACTGTACCGCTACCAGTTTGGTTAGCCCAATCTATATGTAGATTAAAGTCGCCCATGATAACTGCTGTACCTTTATTGCACACCTCCCTAATTTCTTGTTTGATGCTGTCCCCAATCTCACTACTACTGTTTGGTGGTCTGTACACAACTCCCACCAGCGTTTTCTGCCCCTTGGTATTCTGCAGCTCCACCCATACAGATTCCACATCATCCAAGCTAATGTCCTTCCTTACTATTGCGTTAATTTCCTCTTTAACCAGCAACGCTACCCCACCTCCTTTTCGTTCCTGTCTATCCTTCCTAAATGTTGAATACCCCTGGGATGTTGAGTTCCCAACCTTGGTCACCCTGGAGCCATGTCTCCGTGATGCCAATTATATCATATTCATTAATTGCTGCCTGTGCAGTTAATTCATCCACCTTATTACGAATACTCCTCGCATTGAGGCACAGAGCCTTCAGGCTTGTCTTTTTAACACACTTTGCCCTTTTAGAGTTTTGCTGTAATATGGACCTTTTTGATTTTTGCCTTGGGTTTCTCTGTCCTCCACTTTTACCTTTCTTCTTTCTCTCTTTTGCTTCTGCCCCCTTTCTTCTTCCCCTCTCCCTGCATAGATTCTCATCCCCCTGCCATATTAGTTTAACCCCTCCCCAACAGCACTAGCAAATACTCCTCCTAGGACATTGGTTCAGACCGTCCAGTTTGTACTGGTCCCACCTCCCCCAGAACCGGTTCCAATGTCCCAAGAATTTGAATCCCATCCTTCTGTACCACTCCTCAAGCCATGTATTCATCTGAGCTATCCTGCGATTCCTACTCTGACTAGCACGTGGCACTGGTAGCAATCCTGAGATTACTACTTTTGAGGTCCTCCTTTTTACTTTAACTCGTAGCTCCCTAAATTCTGCTTGTAGGACCTCATCCTGTTTTTAATCTATATCGTTGGTACCTATATGCACCACGACAACTGGCTGTTCCCCCCCCTCCCCCTTCAAAATATCCTGCAGCCGCTCCGAGACATCCTTGATCCTTGCACCAGGGAGGCAACATACCATCCTGGAGTCTCATTTGCGGCCGCAGAAAGGCCTATCTATTCCCCTTACAATAGAATCCCCTACCACTATAGCTCTCCCACTATTTTTCCTGCCCTCCTGTGTAGCAGAGCCACCCAAAGTGCTATGAACTTGGCTGCTGCTGCTCTCCCCTGATGAGCCATCCCCCTCGACAGTACCCAAAGCAGTGTATCTGTTTTGCAGGGGGATGACCACAGGGGACCCCTGCACTACCTTCCTTCCACTGCTCTTCCTGCTGGTCACCCATTTGCTATCTGCCTGTGTAACCTTTACCTGCGGTTTGGCCAACTCACTAAACATGCTATTCACGGCATCCTCAGCATTGTGGATGCTACAGAGTGAATCCACCCGCAGCTCCAGTGCCGCAACGCAGTCTGTCAGGAGCTGCAGCCGGATACACTTCCCGCAAATATAGTCGTCAGGGACACTGGAAACATCCTTGACTTCCCACATAGTACAGGAGGAGCATAACACATGTCCGAGCTTTCCTGCCATGACTTAACCCTTAAATTAACTTAATTGGCAACAACAATGACAAAGGTTACCGACTGATAAAGGAAAAGGAAAAGAAAAACTACTCACCAATCACTTACCCGCTTGGCTGTGACGTCACCTTTCGATTTCTTTCTACTTCTACTCCGCAATCACCTGATGCTGCACAGGGCATCAGCACCCGATCACATTGCTGCCTGGGAGGCTAGCGATTGCCTCACCATGGCCACATTTACTTCATTTGATGCTGTACACCCTGGCTAGCAAATAATGCACCAGATTGGTATCACCCCACACCAGTATGATAAAGTATCCCTGCAATGCCCAATGTTCCCTTTCACACATCACCATTGTTGGGGGTACCGTTATTTCTCACCAATGCAACTCACTAAGCCACTTCCAAAGGTGCACACAAATCTGTCCAAGAGGCAAAGTTTTGAAAATAAAGATTTCAATGTTTAACAACACATTAACAGAAACTTTACATGCACATTGGCTAAAAGACTCAAGTGCCTACGCCTTGTATGTTGTTAGCTTGTATGCTTGCACTTGGGTGAGTGTGATGGGTGGCTAGTGAGATGGGGATGTGATAATGTAGTTAGAGAAAGAAAGAGAGGGGGATGGATGGAGGTGCATGGTAAGTTGGTGTGAGTAAGGATGTGCAGGAGTAGGGTGGAGGGGGGTGGGAGGGGACACAGCGTGATGGGGATGTGATGAGTGGCACAGCTGGATCAGGTTTAGTGTGGTTTTGAAGTAACGTTTTGTGATCTACTGAGAACATTGAAAGGTTTGTGCCACTGCAGCTAGGTTCTCCTGACAATATTCCTGCTTGTGCCCTCCTGTTCAATGTGTAACCAGGCTGCATTGGTCTCCTGGAGAGGCCTCTTCTTATTGAAAGGGAAGAGAACCTCCCTGCTTGCTGTGACTCCCTCTATAAGCATCTGTAGATACTCATGGGAGAGCCTGGTTGCAGCCGTACACCTTTGTGCAGTGCTTGAGAGTGTTTGCAACACCTCGGTGCTGCAGAAGACTGACAGCACAATTGTCAAAATGAATGTGGACATGTTCCTTTAAGGAAACCGGCTGATGACACGTCATCAAATGATGTCATAAAACCCGCTTCCTTTTAATTGGCCAGGAATCTCGTAGGGCGGGCTTAACAAGCCCCATCAACGTAAAATGCTTTTTACAGAGCGGGTTGGGAGCGGGATCGCAACACGCCTCCTACCTCGTCCGCACTGGACCCACCTCGGTAGGCAAAATCATGGCCATTGTTTCAGAAATAGTTCCACAGGTTCTGACCAAAGCATGGCAGGAATAGGCAGCTCATCTGCATTCCCCATAACAAGGGACAACTTGTATTTATATCGCGCCTTTAACATAATAAAACGTCCCTCGTTGCTCACAGGAGCATTATCAAACGAGAACTCCTGCAATGATGAATTAGGATTGCAGTCATTGACCTCTGACAACTGTGACTATCTTTGTGTTCGATTATGACCAACCATAGGAGAGTTTTACCTTGGACCTCCCTTGACCTCAGTTTTCCTAGAAGTCGTTGATGCCGAGAGAGCAATTACTCTCACCTCTTCTCTGCTATTCAGCTCTCATATCTACATCTGGATCAAGGCTATGATGGATCCTACAGTCACATGGTTCGGCCATAACCTGAACTGAGCATCATTGGACAGGGTACTAGTGAATAGGAGTTGCTTGTTGGAATGAATTCAGGCTTCTTCATTCGCTTTTCTGATGATTGGTAGGAGGCAGATAAAGCACTATTGGCCGGGTTAGATTTGTCCTGCTTTTCCTGGATAGAACATACTTGGGCAATCTGGAAAATTGTTAGGTAGATGCCAGTATTATAGTTGTACTGGAACAAGGGAGCGGTTTGCACAGGTCTTTGGCACGAAACTGTATCCAGTGCACTCATCTGCTTTTTAATGTCGTGTGGCGTGGACTCAATTGGCTGGACACTGGCATTTAAGAAGATAAGAAATAGGAGCAGGAGTCGGCCATTTGGTCCCTTGAGCCTGCTCAGCCATTCAGTAAGATCATGGCTGAACTTTGTTAAGCTCATAATAATAAAGTAATGCAACTGAGTACTGTAGACATGAGTAAATGTGACCTTAGCTCCTTTATTCAAACTCCAGAGTGCTGGTACAGCATTGGAGGCCTGCTAATATACAGTGCTCCCAAGGGATGCTGGGATCCCTTGGGACTCCCAACAGGTAAGCCCTCTGGTGGCGGTATGATACAGGTTACCTAGGATTGCATACATAACATCACTCCCTCCCAAAGTCAATAGTCCACTTATTTACAGGGTGAGACAATCTGGGGCTTTTCGCTCCCTTGTTGATCATCTTGGTACAAATGCAGGTGTGGGTGAGTTGGTTAGTTCTTCACTGGGCTGCTGGGCAGCTGGCCTTGCCGAACTGCTGGGGATGGTGAGTTCAGCTTCGTGGTCAATCGTGATGTCGGATGCCACTTGTGTGTGTGTTGGAGGGTCGAAGTTGGTGGTGTCCTCTTCAGGTTGCTCGTGGCTGTTTGTGAATTGCAGTTTGATTTGGTCCAAATGCTTTCTGCAAGTTAGTCCATTGGTCAAGTTTGACCTGAAACACCCTACTCCCTTCTTTGGCTATGAGTGCCAGCAAACCATGTCCATAGTTGAGTACAAATACAGGGTCATTGACTTCAATATCGTGTGACAAGTTTGCGCGATCATGGTACATGCTTTGTTGATGCTGCCTGCCCTCGACGTGATCATGGAGATCAGGATGGACAAAAGAGAGCCTTGTTTTGAGTGCCCTTTTCATGAGCAGCTCGGCTGGGGGAATCCCGGTGAGCAAGTGGGGTCTCATGCAGTAGCTGAGCAGCACTCGGGACAGGCAGGTCTACAGGGAGCCTTCCGACACACGTTTCAAGCTTTGCTTGAGTGTTTGGACTGCCTGTTCTGCCTGGCCATTGGATGCGGGTTGAAAGGGGCAGATGTGACGTGCTTGATCCCATTGCGGGTCATGAATTCCTTGAATTCAGCACTGGTGAAGCACGGCCCATTGTCGCTGAAAAGGACATCAGGCAGGCCGTGAGTGGCGAACATGCTTTGTTGGTAGGGCTTTCGATGGTGGCAGTGGATGTGCTTACAGACATTATTACACATTCAATCCATTTTGAATAAGCATCCACAACAACCAAAAACATTTTGCCTAAAAATGGGCCCGCAAAGTCAACGTGGATCCTAGACCACAAACTTAGCAGTGCTTTTCTGAGTGCATTGCTCAGTTAAGAGCAAATGTTGCATTGGCACATGCATGAATCTAAGTCTGAGTTGATGCCGGGCCACCACACATGGGATCTGGCTATAGCTTTCATCATTACTATGCCTGGGAGGGTACTGTGTAGGTCGCGTATGAACATTTCCCTGCCTTTCTTAGGCAAAACCACACGATTACCTCACAAAAGACAGTTCGCCTGTGTGGACATTTCTTCTTTGCGCCTCTGGAACGGCTTGATCTTTTCATGCATCTCTGCTGGGACACTGGACCAGCTCCCATGGAGGACACAGTTTTTTACAAGGGACAGTAAAGGATCCTGGCTGGTCCAGGTCCTGATTTGGCGGGCCGTAACGGGTGACTTTTCGTTTTCGAATGCATCCATCACCAAGAGCAAGTCTGTAGGCTGTGCCATTTCCACCCCGGTGATGGGCAATGGTAGCCGACTGAGAGCATCAGTGCAGTTCTCTCTGCCTGGTCTGTGGCGGATTACATAGTTGTATGCAGACAGCGTGAGCGCCCATCTTTGGATGCGGGCAGAGGCATTGGTGTTAATCCCTTTGGTCTCTGAGAATAGTGATATGAGCGGCTTATGGTCAGTTTCTAACTCAAACTTGAGACCAAACAGTTACTGGTGCATTTTTTTCACCCCGTAAACGCATGCCGGAGCTTCTTTTTCAATCATGCTGTAGGCCCTTTCGGCCTTGGACAAACTCCTGGGTGCATAGGCGACCGGTTGCAATGTTCCCGATTCGTTAGCTTGTGTAACACACATCCGACCCCGTATGAAGACGCATCGCAAGCTAGCACTAAACATTTACATGTGTTACACACAACAAGCAGTTTGTTGGAACATAACAGATTTCTGGCTTTCTCAAAAGCAGCCTCTTGTGATTTCCCCCATACCCAGTCATCTCCCTTGCACAGTAGCACATGTAGGGGTTCTAGCAAGGTGCTTAACCCGGATAGGAAATTAGCAAAATAGCTGAGGAGTCCCAGGAACGACCGCAGCTCCGTCACGTTCTGTGGTCTCGGCGCCTCCGTCTTGGCGTCGTGAGTCTGATGCTGTCTTCCGCGATTCTTCTCCCTAAGAACTCGACCTCTGGCGCCAGGAAAACACACTTCGAGTGCTTCAACCTGAGTCCCAAGTCATCTAGCCGACTTAGAACCTCTTCCAGGTTCAAGTGTTCGATGGTGTCCCGACCTGTAACCAGTATGTCGTCCTGGAAAACCACATTGCGCAGAACCGACTTTAGTAGGTTCGAATCCCAAACGCGTATCTAATTTAGATGAACAGACCTTTGTGCGTGTTAATGCAGGTGAGGCCTTTCGAAGATTCCGCCAGCTCCTGCGTCATGTAGGCCAAGGTCAGGTCCAACTTGGTGACTGTCTTTCCTCCTGCCAGGGTCGCAAATAGGTCGTCTGCCTTGGGTAGCGAAAAACGGTTAATCGTTACTTTATAGTCCCCACAAATTCTGACCGTGCCGTCGCCTTTGAGAACCGGAACAATCAGACTGGCCCACTCGTTGAACTCCACCGGCGCGATGATGCCTTCTCGCTGCAGCCTGTCCAGCTCAATTTCCACTTTCTCTCGCATCATATATGGCACCGCCCGTGCCTTGTGGTGGATGGGTCGTGTACCGGGAACCAAGTGGATCTACACCTTCACCCCCGAGAAACTTCCGATGCCTGGCTCAAACAACGACAGGAACTTGCTCAGAACTTGGGCACATGAGGCGTCGTCGACGGACAAGAGTACTCGGATGTCGTCCCAGTTCCAGCGGATTTTCCCCAGTCAGCTTCTGCCGAATAGTGTGGAGCCATCTCCTGGTACAATCCATAGGAGGAGTTCTTGCACTGCTCCATCATAGGAGACTTCTACTGCTGCGCTGCCAGTAACAGGGATCAGCTCTTTAATGTAAGTTCTTAGCTTGGTATGTAAGGGGCTAAGCTTGGGCCTGTGTGCCTTGTTGCACCACAGCCTATCGAAGGCCTTTTTGCTCATGATAGATGGCTCACACCCGTGTCCAGTTCTATGGATACTGGAATTCCGTCCAGTTTGACTTTTAGCATGATCGGTGGACATTTCATGGTGAAGGTGTGTACCCCGTGCACTTCTGCCTCCTCGGTTCAAGTCTCTAGTTCAGCCTGATCCGCCGTGGATCAATCCTCCTCTGCAACGTGATGGTTTGCAAGGTTTGCAGCTTGTCTGCACATTTGCTGGAGGTGTCTCATTGTTCCACAGCCTTTGCACACATAGTGTTTGAAGCAGCATTGATGGGCTCGATGATCACCTCCGCAGCGCTAACAAGGTGTTAACTGTCTCGTATTAACGATTGTTGACGGACTCTCGGTCATCTGAGGTCGTGCAATTGCCGGCGTGTATGTTCTGCCATATGCATTCCTGCCTGAAAAAGACGTTACTTTGTGTACAGTATTAGCCGAAACCTCTTTATGCTGCAAAATTTGTTTGGTGTTATCGCTGGTGGACATAAATGCCTGGGCTATCATTATGGCTTTGTTCAGATTCGGTGTTTCAACAGTCAATAGTTTGCGAAGGATAACCTCATGACCAATGCCAAGCACAAAAAAGTCTTAGCATTTGCTCAAGGAATCCATCGAATTTGCAATGTTCTGCAAGGCGCCTTAGTTCGGTGACGTAGCTCGCCACTTCCTGGCCTTCAGATCATTGACATGTGTCGAATCGATACCTTGCCATCAGAACAAACGCTTTCCTTCGGATTTAGGTGCTCCCAGACCAGCGTACACAATTCTTCATAGGATTTGGTTGTTGCTTTCACCAGAGCTAGAAGATTCTTCATGAGGCCACAGGTTGTTGCCCCACAGACGGTGAGGAGGATCGCCCTTCGTTTGGCAACATTTTCATCCCCTTCCAGCTCGACGGCCACGAAGTATTGGTTGAGTCGCTCCACAAAGGCCTCCCAATCGTCCCATTCTGAGAATTTCTCCAGGATACCAACAGTTCTGTGCATTTTCGCGTGGTTGTTCGTTATCTCATCGCCAGTTGTTAAGATCACCTCTCATTCTTCTAAATTCCAATGTGTATAGGCCCAACCTACTCAACCTTTCTTCAGAAGTCAACCCCCTCATCTTCGGAATCAACCTAGTGAATCTTCTCTGAACTGCCTCCAATGCAAGTATATCCCTCCTTAAATATCAAGACCAAAACTGTACACTGTACTCTAGGTGTGGCCTCACCAATACCCTGTACTGTTGCAGTAGGACTTCTCTGCTTTTATATTCCACCCTTTGCAATAAAGGACAACATTGCATTTGCCTTCCTGATTACCTACATACTAACTTTTTGTGTTTCATGCACAAGGACCCACAGGTGTCTCTGTACTGCAGCATTTTGTAATTTCTCTCCATTTAAATAATAATTTGCTTTTTTATATTTCCTGCCAACGTGGATAACCTCACACTTTCCACGTTATACTCCATCTGCCACATGTTTGCCCACTCACTTTAGCCTATCTATATCCGTTTGCAGATTTTTTGTGTCCTCCTCACAACTTGCTTTCCCACCCATCTTTATGTCAGCAGCAAACTTGGCTACATTACACTAGGTCCCTTCATCCAAGTCATTAATATAGATTGTAGATAGGTGAGGTCCCAACTATTGTTAGTTAGCCAATCCTCTATCCATGCTAATATATTACCCCCATTTATGAGGATGGGGACATCGGGAAGAGGCCCAATAGGATTGTCCACCTATAGAGCTGTACATCCAAGCTTTTTACACTTCGGTAAGTGCAGTGCATTCCTATGGGGACAGAGCATGCACTCCATATGAGACGAGCAGAAACATCAGCAGCTTGGTTTGGAGACTCAAACCTCCTAATCAGTTTCCACGTATGTCAGACATCTGACTGATCAAAAAAGACATTCAAAAAGTGTGCCTGTGAAACAGGTTGAGAGAAGTCTTCTCGGTTTCTTGGGACCAGTTATTTTCCAAAGTTTTCTATCAGTATTCACTGTTATATTTATTTGCACTCAAGTTGCTCATTTGTGGCCCATTGACCTGTTTAATTTTCATTATTACAATTAACATTTGATTAGATGTCTGGATTTAGAGTCAAAATGCCTCCATATGGGAGCAATGGGATACAAAACATTGCTTTTTTTTTAAACTAACAGCGGGCATAAACAATTTTATATGTTCAATTGTTTGAAAGGCACAAGTTGTGACTTTATTTCCTGCTGCTGGACTTTCCTTGATGGCTGGAGAAGGGTCTGTATGTGTCATCAAATCAAAAACCAGTGTGGGTACGGCTGGCAAGAGCACTTGTATTTGTTATCAGGATGAAGCTCCTAGCACCTCCTGGGGATTGCAGTGCCCCACACCCCCAATTTACATTACAGTCCTGCTGCCAGAGCTGAGTAGCACTGCCCATATAGGGTGGCTTTTCCTCAGTCTAGCACCCAAATATTGAGATGCTATCCATTGGAAAATTGGCCGCTAATCATTTTCCCCTGTTCTGTGTTTGAATCGTGCTGCCTTCCTGAATTTCCTGAATGGCTGTTCAGGTGATTGTACTCGACTGTGCCTGAAGGGAGTTCAGCAACGTGAATTTAATTCAAATAAATGCCTGAGACCTCGGCATTTAAATTTTGTCTATTAGCCCTACTGCTGTTCAGGCCGAACTGCTCCCAGAGAAACCTGGCACTGCCGTTTCGGTGCTATTAGTCTATATAGGCTTATTAACAGTATTGGCTTATTGTCAGGATGTGGCCAATTAGGGACCAAAATGGAGAACTATTAGTGGAGACAGAAGGCATGGCTGAGGTCCTAAATGAGTACTTTTCATTGGTGTTTCCCAAGGAAGAGGACTTTGCCAAAGCTCTGGCAAACGAGGATTTTGATGGGATACAGGAGAAGATAAAAATAGATGAAGAGGAGATACTGGAAAGACCGGTGGTAATTAAAGTGGCTAAGTTACCCAGTCCAGATGGAATGGATTCTAGGTTACTGAGGGAAGTAAGGGTAAATGGAGGGAGGTATACATTGGCGTTCCCCAAGGTTCAATATTAGGACCACTGCTGTTTTTAATGTCTTGGACTTGGGGTTACAGGGCATAATTTTGAAATTTGTAGAAGACACCAAACTTGGAAGTGTAGTAAATAGTGAGGAAGATAGTAATGGATTTCAAGTAACATTGGTGCCACACAAGTGTAAGGCAATGACCATTTCCAACAAGTGAGAGTCTAACCACCGTCCCTTGACATTCAACGACATTACCATCGCTGAAAACCCCACCTGGGGGTCACCATTGACCAGAAACTTAACTGGATCCGCCACATAAATACTGTGGCAACAAGAGCGGGTCAGAGGCTGGGAATTCTGCAGTGAGTGTCTCACCTCTTAACTCCACAAATCCTTTTCACCATCTACAAGGCACAAGTCAGGAGTATGATGGAATACTGTCCACTTGCCTGGATGAGTGCAGTTCCAACAACACTTAAGAAGCTTGACACCATCCAGGACAAAGCAGCCCTCTTGATTGACACCCCATCCACCACCTTAAACATTCACTCCTTCCATCACCGACAATGGCTGCAGTGTGTACCATGTACAAGATGCACTGCAGCAACTCGCCAAGGCTTCTTCGGCAGCACCTCCCAAACCCGCGACCTCTACCACCTAGACAGACGAGGACAGCAGATGCATAGGAACACCACCATCTCCACGTTTCCATCTAAATCACACTCCATCCTGACTTGAAAACATATCGCTGTTCCTTCATCGCAGGGTCAAAATCCTGGAACTCCCTCCCTAATAGCACTGTGCGAGTACCTTCACCACACGGACTGCAGTGGTTCAAGAAGGAGGCTCACTACCATCTTTTCAAAGTCAATTAGGGATAGGTAATAAATGTTGGCCTTGCCAGTGATGCCTGCATCCCATGAACAAATTTTTAAAAAGACATAGACAGGCTGGTGGAATGGGTGGACACATCGCAGATAAAATTCAATGCAGAGAAGTGTGAGGTTATACATTTTGGTAGGAAGAATGAGGCCATATACACTAAATGGAAACATTTTTAAAGGGGGTGCAAGAATGGAGAGCCCTGCTGCTATTTGCGCACAAATCGTTGAAGGTGGCAGGACAGGTTAACAAAGCATATGTGATCGCGAGCTTTATAAATACAAAATCCAGGAACTTATGCTAAACTTATATAAAACATTAGTTTGGTCCCAGCTGGAATATTGTGTCCAATTCAGGGCACAACCCTTTGGGAAGATGTGTAGGCTTTGGAGAGAGTACAGAAGGGATTTATTGGAATGGTTCCAGGGATGAGGGAATAGTTATGTGGATAGACTAGAGAAGCTGTGGTGGTTCTCCTTGGAGCAGAGAAGGCTAAGAGGAAATTTGAAAGAGGTATTTAAAATCATGAAGGACTTAGATAAAGTAAATAATGAGAAACTGTTTCCAATGGCTGAAGTGTTGATAACGAGCGGGCACAGATTTAAGGTGATTGGCAGAAGAACCAAAGGCGACATGAGGAAAAACAATTTTATGCAACCAATGATTAGGATTTGGAATACACTACCTGATCAGGTGGTGGATAGGGATACAGGTTGAACGTCTCTTACCCGGCACCATCAGGTCCTGGCCAGTGCCGGATGAGGGATTTTGTTGGATGAGGGGAGGTCATCGGTCTGAGGGGGGGGGTAGGGAAGAGAAGGTTGCCCGAGGTCGGGGGGGGGGGTGAGGTAGGAGGTTGACGGGCCCCGAGGTGTTGGCGGGCCGAGCGGGCCCTGAGGTGTTCTAGGTTGAGGGGTCTTCTGCTACTGCTGATCACTTTCTTTCTAGTAAGTGTGTTGAATTTCTGTTTAGGTGAATGATTTAATGAAATCATAAAGGAAAGCTATCACCGTTGTGCCAGGGGGGAGGTGGGGGAGGTATGCGCATGCGCCACCCAGCGGCCGGGAATGGTGCCGGACGACGGGTGGTGCTGGATAAGGGAGTCCTGGATAAGAGAGGTTCAACCTGTAGTCGCCTTCAAAAGGGAATTGGTTAAATATATGGAGGAGAAAAAATTGCAGTGATATGGGGAAAGAGCGGGCGAGTGGGACTAACTGGATTGCTCTTCGAAAGAGCCAGCACAGAATCGAAGTGCCAAATGGCCTGCTTCTGTGTTGTACTATTCTATGATTCAATGCTGTTGTCAAGAAAAGTCTTTGTTTTTGGATTTTTGAATGAAAAATGGTTTCACTGCCTGGAGATCACTGCAGAATGTTGTTAGTCTTTTTCACTTGCTGGTGAAGGCTGTGTTCAGTAATGTGGAGTCCTCCACTTTGCGAGATGGTTTGTTGAGAGGCAGACGAGGAGCAACAATTCCACTTGACAAGAGCTGAAAAAATTTGCCTGGTCTGCCCACATCGGTTTCCCTACCACTGAGCAGGAATCCTCCCCTCCCACCCCCGACTATACACCCCGCCTTGCGACCTGCAATTAAAAAGAGAAGTCTCACAACCAAACTAGGTCACAGTTCCTATTCCCATATCATTCATTCATACTCTCAGTTGTTTTTCCTATTCTTCCACCTACTGCTTAGTACTGCAGGGCTGCCTTCTTACCAGCTCCTTCCGAGGCAGACTGCAGGGATATCTGCTGCTCATGGGGCTGCTGCCATCTCGGCCAATGGCACAATAGCATATCGATGTCATCATAGGCAGTTCCTCGGGATCGAGGAAGACTTGTTTCCACTCTTCGCATGAGTCCCTAGGTGGCTGTACAATCCAATACGAGAACCACAGTCTCTGTCACAGGTGGGACAGAGAGTCGTTGAGGGAAAGGGTGGGCAGGGAGCCTGGTTTGCCGCACGCTCCTTCCACTGCCTGCGCTTGATTTCTGCACGCTCTCGGCGACGATACTTGAGGAGCTCAGCACCCTCCCGAATGCACTTCCTCCACTTAGGGTGGTTTATGGCCAAGGACTCCCAGGTGTCAGTAGCGATGTCGCACTTTATCAGGGAGGCTTTGAGGGTGTCCTTCTAACGTTTCTTCTGCCCGCCTTTGGCTCGTTTGCGGTGGACGAGTTCCGAGTAGAGTGCTTGCTTTGGGAGTCTCATGTCTGGCATGCAGGACACATGTGGCCTGCCCAGCGGAGCTGATCAAGTGTGGTCAGTGCTTCAATGCTGGGGATGTTGGCCTGGACGAGGACACTAACGTTGGTGCATCTGTCCTCCCAGGGGATTTGCAGGATCTTGCGGAGACATCGCTGGTGGTATTTCTCCAGCGACCTCAGGTGTCTACTTACTGTACATGGTCCACATCTCTGAGCCATACAGGAGGGTGGGTATTACTACGGCCCTGTAGACCATGAGCTTGGTGACAGTTTTAAGGGACTGATCTTCAAACACTCTTTTCCTCAGATGGCCGAAGGCTGCACTGGTGCACTGGAGGCGGTGTTGGATCTCATCATCAATGCCTGCTCTTGTTGATAGGAGGCTCCCGACGTATGGGAAATGGTCCACGTTGTCCACAGCCGCGCCATGGATCTTGATGACTGGGGGGTAGTGCTGTGCAGTGAGGACAGGCTGTTGTAGGACCTTTGTCTTACTAATGTTTAGCGTAAGGCCCATGCTTTCATACGCCTCAGTAAATACGTCGACTATGTCCTGGAGTTCAGCCTCTGTGTGCACAGACATAGGCGTCGTCCACGTACTGTAGCTCGACGACAGAGGTTGGAGTGGTCTTAGACCTGGCCTGGAGACGGCGAGGGTTGAACAGCTTCCCACTGGTTCTGTCGTTTAGCTCCACTCCAGCGGGGAGCTTATCAACTGTGAGGTGGAGCATGGCAGCGAGGAAGATTGAGAAGAGGGTTGGGGCAATGACGCAGCCCTGCTTGACCCCGGTCCGGACATGAATTGGGTCTGTGATGGATCCGTTGGTAAGGATCACGGCCTGCATGTCGTCGTGGAGCAGGCGGAGTATGGTGACGTACTTTTGGGGGAATTTGAAATGGAGGAGGACGCTCCATAGACCCTCGTAGTTGACAGTGTTAAAGGCCTTTGTAAGGTCGAAGAAGGCCATGTATAAGGGCTGGCGCTGTTCCCTGCATTTTTCCTGCAGCTGTCGCACTGTAAAAATCATGTCCATTGTGCCCCGAAGGGGACGAAATCCGCACTGCGACTCCGGGAGGAGCTCCTCGGCCATGGGGAGAAGATGATTGAGGAGGACTCTAGTGACGACTTTCCCAGTGGTTGATAGCAAGGAGATTCCTCTGTAGTTGCTGCAGTCGGACCTGTCCCCTTTTTTAAAGATGGTCACGATCACTGCATCTCTATGATCTCCTGGCATGCTCTCCTCCCTCCAGATGAGAGAGATGAGGTCATGTATTCGCGCCAGTAGTGCCTCTCCGCCATACTTCAGTGCCTCAGCAGGGATTCCATCCGCTCCCCTAGTCTTGTTTTTTAACTGTCTTATGGCCTTTTCTACCTCATGCAGTGTTGGGGTCTCACTGAGATGGTGGCGGGTCGCATGCTGCGGAATGGAGTCGAGAACACTCGAGTCAAAGGCAGAGTCTCGGGTGGGGAGATCTTCGAAGTGTTCCTTCCAGTGGGCCCTGACAGCCTCGGTGTCCTTGATGAGTGTTTCCCTGTTCTTGGCCAGGAGTGGGGCTTGGGAGTTTGATCCATATGTGGCTTTGACTGCGGTGAAGAATCCTCGCACATCATGGCTGTCGGCCAGCTGCTGTATCTTCTGTGCTTTCTCCATCCACCACCTGTTCTTTCGGTCCCGGGTTTTTTGTTGGACTTTAGCCCATAGCCGTCTGTAATGCTGCTTTGCTGCTCCTGAGTTGGGTTGCTGTTTAAGGCTCAGAAATGCCCTGCGCTTGCAGTCTATTAGTTCTTGAATCTCCTGATCATTCTCATCAAACCAGTCCTGGTGTTTCCTGGTTGAGTGACCGAGCGTCTCCTTGCAGACACTGGTTATGGAGGCCTGGAGGGCAGACCAAGCGCTATGGGCATTCTGCGTCTCTGGGTCATAAAGGCACGCCAGGTTAGCTGTGAGGCGCTGACTGTAAAGAGCTCTCTTAGTTGGGTCCTTAAGTGCCCCAACATTGACTTTTTTGTGACACTGCTTTTACTGCCCCCTTCGCTTTGGGGCTATGTTGATGTCAATGATGGATCGGATTAGGCGGTGGTCCGTCCAGCAGTCGTCAGCTCCTGTCATGGCACGGATGATGCGCACATCCTTGCGATCCCTGGCTCGGATGATGGGTCAGGGTCGGCAGGGACACAGACCTCTGGGGTGGCGTGATTGGCAGAGAGGGGGTAGGGAAAGCCAACTCCAGTGGTACCCTACTCCTGACAAAATGTCTAGAGTATGAACTTGTCATCACCAACACTTTGTTCCGCCAGAGAGACAAATACAAGGCATCGTGGCAACACCCTCGCTCCAAGCACTGGCACCTGCTCGACTAGCATGTAGATGTACACAAGGGCTGGATCCTTTACAATAATATCAAGACCCATCAATATGCAATTCACAGCTTCTGGCATGCATACATTAAATTAAAACTTTACAATTTCATCAAAAGATATCCAGATTAAAAAATCCTGCTCCTCTACGTGCATAAAGCATAGCCCATCTGCTTCTCAGTTGGGGCTTTTGCTGTACTTGCCCCTTTAGTGGTGCTGCTGCCTTTAGGGGCTAAATTGCTGCCAATGCTCTTCTTCCTCACTGGTCCTGTGTCTAATAATGCACCTCCTGTTGCCCAAAGTTTGCCCTCTTCATTATATTGAGGGCCCCCGGAAAAATAGTGCACTCTTTCTGGCTGTGCTGGAGCACACTGAGTGCCTCCAGTCAGCGCCCTTGCAGGAGAATCTAGCGTATCTTTCAAAGTGTTTATGAACTGAAATATTTCCAGATGTTTACTGTTCCTTTAAGTGTCAGCTGTGGCTCAGTAGGTAACACTGAGTCAGAAGGTTGTGGGTTCAAATCCCACTCCAGAGACTTGAGCACAAAATCTAGGCTTACACTCCAGTGCAGTACTGAGGGAGTGCTGCAATATTGGAGGTGCCGTCTTTCAGATGAGATGTTGAACCAAGGCCCCGTCTGCACACTCAGATGGACGTAAAAGATCCCATGGCAGTATTTTGAAGAAAAGCAGAGAAGTTATCCCCAGTATAAAAAAAGAAACTGCTGGAAATCTCAGCGGGTCAGGCAGCATCAGTGGAGAGAGAAACGTTTCAGGTCGATGACCCTGTGTCAGAACTCCAGCATCTGCAGTATTTTGATTTTGCATTGGAAGTTATCCCCGGTGTCCTGGCCACTATTTATCCCTCAATCAACATAGCAAAAACAATTTTATCTGGTCATTATCACATTGCTGTTTGTGGGAACTGCTGTGCACAAATTGGTTGCCGCATTTCCTACATTACAACATTGACTATACTCCAAAAGTACTTCATTGGCTGTAAAGCGCTTCGAAATGTCCGGTGGCTGTGAAAGGCACTATATAAATGTAAGTCTTTCTTTCTTTGTTTCTTGAGTTCTCCTTCACAAACAACTAGTTTAACCCCCAAAGCCAGATTTAGTTCTAGTGCAGCTGCCTCTTTAATAATTCCATTGAAATTATCTTGGGGCATTCTATACTTGACTACCTTTTGTGCTGTATATATATCCCAGTAAGTGTCACACCTACTTACAGTTTCTCCTCTTGTTGATTGCAGGTCTATAAATTGCACTGTATCCATAAATACATGAACATGTAACTTCCAACGCTTTTCTTACTGAATTTTAAGCAAATTGGGGTGTTTAATCATCCATAAAGAGTTGCAGCTATTTGTTCTAAAATTAGCAGTTCTGAGTTGTTCACTCAGCAAGGGTTTGTACTCAATGTACACCAAACAGCATTTTCAATATCTGCACAGGCTGCTACGCGATCTGCTGCAGGTCTAATGTTGGCGAATAGTGCTTTTGGTCTCTTAGCTTACAGCAAGTAATATCATGCTGTGGGCAGTGCCACACTTCAAGCTGCACAAAGAAGATTTGAGCAGGACTTCTCAGGGACATGGCTGAATATGCAACATGATTCAGCATTTTTAATGCCTCTGGACTCCTCCCCATGGCTGGGAGTCATCTGATGGCTACATTGTGATGGCTCCACTGGTGTATTGCATGTAAGAGTGAGAAAATCTTTATCTGGATAGAGTAATGCCAGCCACACTTCAGTTTCCTGTGCCAGATTTGTATTTTGAGTATACCCTTGAAGGAAGCAATCATATTCCGCAGCTGGGCAGGAAGCATTCTAGCAGAATTTTGCAATCTGTCTTCATGAGAAAGAAGGGCAGTTCCTGTTACACATGTCTTAATTTTTGAGCCAATTTCAATGATTTGGAATAAGCCCATGCTTATATGCATGTAAAAGCTATGGGCCCAATTCTATATTGTGCATAGACCCAGAAAATTAATTGGGGCTTGTATCTTCATCATAGACATTAAGTAAATCACTTTCTGTGAGGGAAATTCATTTTTCCAAATTGACCCTCCAGTAAAATGGAGAGATGCAAGGAAAAGTTTTATGGAGTGTTGCACATATGGACAGGTCCGGTTTGTTCATTGAGAACCTGGTGATTAGTTTGTTTCAGATTAATTTTAATTTTGTGGGCAATAATTGTTCAGTATATTTGAGATAAATCTCTCCACTTGACACTTTGGATCATGAGCCAAAAGTTTTCTACTCTTTGCTCATATTCATAAATGCTAACTATGATCCTTTCATATTTAGAATCACATTTTTTACTCGACAGGCCGCATTTGGGGATGGAACTCCAGTTACTGTGGTAATGGCTGCTGGCCATGTTTTTAAAAAAAAATGCAACGTGTCTTCTTCAGCCTTCAAGATCTTGCTGCCTACCCCTCTCAGAGCCTCCATTCTGAGTGGGGCATAAATCCTAATGAAAAAATAGGAAACGTGTCCCCAACCTGACACATTGCCGTTTTTTATGGTGGCAGGTTTCCTGGCCTGCGAGTGTGCCGTCTTGGAGCACCTCGTTATCATAGTTAAATCGGGCTTCCACAGGGCAATTGGGAACCTGATTTAAATTTAACAGTTGCCGGCTGGGTTTCTGCGCACTCGAGATACCCAGCAGCGAAATGGAGACGCGAGCTGCTGGCTTCAGAAGTGCTTTTTATAGAACTCCCTTGTGGGACAAGAGGAGCAGGATTGCGGGATGGGAAATCCTTTTTGGAGGTTCTAATAGTGCTCTTAGATTTGGAAAAAGTCTAGTTCTCAAGGAAACAAGATAGGCAAGCATGGCTACACCTCTGGTGTTATGTACACTCTCAAGATCTACATTCACAGACCTGGGTATATCAGAGCAGATTGTCTTTTGGTGCTTCTGATTAACAAGGCAGGCTGTTACATAACTAGGTCAGCTGTTGGAGGTGGACTTGTAGGAACAACTTTTAATGCCACTGAATCCTTTAAAGACACAACGGATGACATAGGCCAAATCAGTCAGTCGACTGACCATGGGTGCACCAAGGAAGTGATCGAGGCCTTGATTATATGGGGCACGGCATTGAAAGGACGTTCCCCGTGGAAAGGACAAGACAGAACATTTCTCAATGGTTAAGTTTCCAGGAGTGCAGAATATTGTCGTTAGCACCCATGTGGCCACCTGGCCAGCAGGTTACTGCTCTTCCGCTACCATGGAGCTGAGTCCATGATCAGATCAGCTTATTAAATGGCGGAGCAGGCTCGAGGGGTCAAATGGCCTACTCCTGCTCCTATTTCTTATGTTAAGTTATACCTTCAACACTTGCTCCTCATTACCTGCATACTTTTCCACAACCATTGCTACGTCATCAATCTCATTAACTGCATCCATGAGGATTTGTGTGGCTGTACTGCTGCTTGCAAACTATAGTTATCAGGACTCTGGGTGCTGTGTGGTCTGGATCATTAGCAATATTGACGGGCCTCTCTTCTAGGGATACAATGACAGGAAAGGAACAAATGTTGAAATTCAGACTTCCCAATGACCCTCAAACAGCGCATGAATTGTAGGATAAAAACAGGAAATGCTGGAAATACTCAGCAGGTCAGGCAGCATCTGTGGAGAAAAACGAATTAATGGCCAGAATTTTCCCTTAAAAACAAGAAATGGGTTTGGCGCGTGGGTGCAGTTAAAGTGTTAAAAAGGGGATTCTGAACTTGATCCTGTATCCAAGCTGTCCACTTCCGGTTTTACTGGATGCACAACCGGGGTGGGGTGTCTACGGGCGCCCAACCAACTCCCATGGGGGCGTTACCTCAATTTAAATATTGTAATGAGGCTGGAGGGCACTTCCCCCTCAATTTTGTGTTTAACAGCATGTGGATGAACTTCACACAATTCGTGAAAACTGGCAGTTAAACAGAGGCGGAGACTGCTGCATCCAGGATGTAAGTGGCTTTATATCTACCTCCTAAATGCAGTGTCCCAACCATACTGACGCACTGCTTTGGAAACAACCCCCCATGAGGCTTACGATCACCACCCTGAGGCTTTTCCCTCCTGTATTGTCTGTAAGCTTGTAATGTTTGTAGCTCCACCCTGTGGATGTGGACGTATTGTGTACTGCAATTGCACAGTTAATAATTAAACAGAACCAGACAGATTTCCGGAGGCTTCCAAGAGAGCTGCCTGCCATGTTGGAAGCTGTGTGTGCCGTGCTCTGTGAATATATCACATTTGGCGGCGAGATGGGATTTTTCGGATGAATTAAAGCTTAAATTTTGTTGGTGAAGGATTCAGCCAGCCGACAGAGCGACTTTGGAAGTTTCTGTCTTTGGAAAAAAGCTACAAAATCCGAGGTAAAATACAGCACACGGTGTGAACAGCTAGAGATTAAAATAGCACGTGTAATCGGACATTTGGGGGAATATAGACACTACCGGGAACGTTTTAAAGCGTATGTGGATCAGCTAGAAATGTATTTCACTGCAAATAACATAATCGAAGTTCCAGACAATGCAGTCCAGAACCGGGCTGTGTTGGAATGTAAGAGAGCGATCTTCTTATCGGAGGCAGGTCCGGCATTGTATGACACACTTGTAAATCTGCTTGTGCCTGATGAGCCAAAGGACACAACGTTTAAAGAGATTTTAACGAAGCTGGAGCAGCACTATAACCCCAAACCGTTAGAAATTGCTGAAAGCTGTCGTTTCGGGATTCAGAATCAAAAGACTGATGAATATATCAGCAATTACATCGTAGCATTAAAAAGCTATTGATGCACTGTAATTTTGGAAACTTTCAAAACCGAGCATTACGGGGTTGTTTTGTTTGTGGGGTGAAAAATGATGCGATCAGAAGAAAGTTATTGACGACGGATGACTTGACTTTTGAGATTGCTTGTCAGACAGCGAGGTCGATGGGCATGGCCGAACAATATTCCCGTGAATTAAACAATAATTACGGTCGTCAGTCAACCGAGATAAATCACCTGCAGGTTCAAAGTAAAAGATGGTGGGGGCCCAAAGTCTCAAAAACTGGAAATTCTAACAGAGCGTCGAAGTTGTGCTATAGGTGCCTGGGACAACACATTGCTAAAAGTTGTCCATACGTGAAGGCAGAGTGTTTCTTCTGCAGAAAGACTGGGCATCTTGCTAGGACATGCCGACTGAAGGGTAATCCAGCTTTTAAAGCTATGAGTCCAGCATTAAAAGCTATGAGTAGAAAACACAAGAGACTACATAGCATGGAAGAACAACAACAGGACGAGGAGATGTTAGAGTTACACGTCATCAGGAGCACGAGGTTAACGGACAGTGATTCGGAAAGCATCAAACTCCACATAGATGTTGCGGGATTCGAGATAGCAATGGAAATTGACACGGGTGCATCCATGAGTGTAGTACCGGAGTCACTATATCGCAACAAATTGCATGATTTTCAACTGGAGAAATCCAAGATAGAGCTGCGAGGCTACTCGGGAGAGAAAATTCCTGTGGTAAGTCGTATCACTATACCGGTGAAATATAAAGATCAATTTCAGAACTTGCGTCTAATAGTAGTGAAAGGAAACAAGCCTGCCTTACTAGGAAGAAATTAGTTGAGTTCACTGAATCTGGATTGGAGTAAAATTTCTGTGTGGAAGCGAGATTTTCATCAACGGATGAGGTTATCAAGAAGTATCCGAAGGTGTTCTGCGAAACGGGCATTCCGATCCAAGGCTTCAAGGCGAGTGTCAGGGTACAGAAGGATGCTAGATCGGTTTACTACAAGCCACGTTCCATACCATATGCACTCAAGGAGAAAGTTGAGCAAGAACTCAAAAGACTAGAGACTGAGAACATTATTTGTAAGATAGATCGATGTAATTGGGCTACACCCATTGTTGTTGTACCTAAGTCCGATGGTAAGGTAAGATTGTGTGGTGATTATAAAGTAACCGTAAATCAGGTTCTTGAGGGTAATGTCCCCAATACATTGCCGAATATAGAAGATTTGTTCACAACACTGACAGGTGGTCAGATCTTCTCAAAACTGGATCTTACGAATGCCTACTTACAGCTTGAACTAGATGAGGAGTCCAAGTCATGTTTGACTATAAATACTTATCTAGACCTATATTAATTTAATAGGCTACCGTTTGGAGTGTCTTCCGCCCCTGCCATATTCCAAGGGGTGATGAACCAGATTTTGCAAGGTATTGAAGGGGTAATATGTTATTTGGATGACATACTAATTTCAGCACCAAATAGGCAAATTCATAATAACATATTGAATGAAGTCCTCAAATGGCTAGAGAAGCACAGAGTACGAGCGTCTGCTCATAAGTGTGGAGTTATTTAAAAACTCAGTGGAATACTTAAGGTACAGAGTAGACAAAGATGGTTTACATCCAACCATGGAAAAATTGGATGCAATTAGAAATGCACCCACTCCCAGGAATGTCACTGAACTTCGTTCATTCTTGGGTCTTTTGAACTATTATGGGAAGTTCCTACCAAATTTGTCTACAGTATTACATCCACTGAATGAACGTTTGAAAAAACAGGTCGATTGGAAATGGTCAAAAGAATGCGATAAAGCATTCAAGGAGTGTAAAAGCAAATTGGTAGAGAGCACCATGTTAGTTCACTATGACATATCTAAGGAGATTAAGCTAGCATGTGATGCCTCTCCGTATGGAGCTGGGGCAGTAATCTCTCATGTATTAAATAGTGGGGAGGAGAGACCAATTGCTTTTGCTTCATGCACTCTCAGTGCCAGTGAGCGGAATTATGCACAAATTGAAAGGGAAGCTTTGGCATTAATCTTTGGGGTCAAGAAGTTTCACAAATACTTGTATGGTTGTAAGTTTACCATCGTTATGGACCATAAGCCCCTAACAGCAATCCTCAATTCAAAGTCCCCAGTTCCAACATTAGCTGCAGCCCGAATGCAGAGATGGGCTTTGATTTTGTCAGCATATACATATGATATTGAACACAGACGATCAGCTGATCACAGTAATGCTGATGCAATGTCTAGATTGCCTTCCCCATCACAAGTTACACCCAATAGGGAAGAAGTGTTTTATTTTTCATACATTGATGAACTGCCAGTCACAGCTGAAGAGATTGGTAGAGCAACCAAACGTGACCCAGTGATGTTAAAGGTGTATGAGTATATTGCAAATGGATGGCCAAACCAGGTAACAGACAAAGATACACATCCATTCTTCATTCGTAGGAATGAATTATCAGTCGATAAGGATTGTATCATGTGGGGTGCAAGAGTGGTTACACCAAATAAATTCAGGTCCAAATTATTAGGAGACCTCCATGACCAGCACCTGGGAATGTGCTTGACCCAAGAGTTTTGCACGCAGTTATTTATGGTGGCCAGGTCTTGATAAAGATATAGAGTACATCGTGAGTCAGTGTACGACATGTCAATCGGTAAGCAAGCAACCACCACCAGTACCATTACAGCCATGGAGATAGCCTCCCAGGGTGTGGCAAAGGCTACATATTGATTTTGCTGAGTTAAATGGACAACAATTGTTCATTGTGATTGATAGCCATTTGAAATGGGTTGAGGTGTTTCCAATGTGGAAAATAACAAGAAGTAAAACATTGGACATTTTACGAAAATTATTTTCTTCATTTGGCCTCCCTGAAGAATTTCCACAATTTCGTTCAGAAGAATTTGCACAATTCACGAGCAAAAATGGTGTGAAACATACCACGGTTCCACCATACCATCCTGCTTCGAATGGTGCAGCAGAGCACACTGTACAAATTGTAAAACGTGCCCTCATAAAACAAATGTTAGATCCAAATCCAAGGAAACGACAGTTGTCATTGGATCACAAATTGGCTAATTTTTGATTACATATCGAAATACTCCTCATACAACTACTGGTAGAACACCAGCAGAGTTGTTTCTCAAACGACAGCCACGAACCAGATTCTCGTTCTTAAAACCAAATTTGGCACAGTCCGTAGAAGAGACACAGTTAAGACAAAGAGAATCATGATAGAGATAGAGTAAAAGAGAGAAATGTAAAATTAAACCAGAAGTTGAGAGTGAAGAACCATCACCATAAATGGTTAAAGTGGTTACCAGGAAGAGTGGTCCTCGCACATATTTGGTAAAGATGTTTGATAATGGACAGGTTAGGTTTGTTCATATTGATCATATTTTACCTACAGACATGGAAGGAGTTGAAGGTGGGAATGATTCAATTATTTCTGACTCATCAGATAGTCTTGATACACCAGTAGCGAATCCTAAATCCAGGAGAAAATCAGAATGAAAGTCAGTCCGAGTCAGGAAAACAAAGAGCCTGAAGTTAGAGTGAGTTCAAATGAAAATCAAGGAAATTCCGTGGAGGACGAATGAGTGTGAAATCGACACCATGTTTGGAAGGTTCTGTTCGAGAGCGAAGGTATCCTCTTCTAAACAGAAAACAAGTGGTAAAGTTAAATTTGTAAATATGGAAAAAAAATAAGTTTATATCTGGGTTATGCATAAACATGAAAGTTATGTATGATGTTTGTTATAATAACTTCTTCATTAAGGAGGGAGAAGTGTAATGTCTGCAAGCTTATAATGTTTCTAGCTCCACCCTGTGGATGTGGACGTATTGTGTACTGCAAGTGCAGAGTTAATAATAAACATAACCAGGCAGATTCCGGAGGTTTTCGAGAGAACTGCCTGCCATGTTGGAAGCTGTGTGTGCTTGTGCTCTGTGAAGATATGACACCCCACTCCCCCCGCCCCCCAGCAATGATGATGAGGCTGGCCACGATCCTCTGGTGGTTGGCCCAATCCTCTCTTTCCTCCCCCCACTGCCCACCCCAGATGACCCCTCGGACGATCGCTGCTCAGCCTGCCCCCGATGCTGGCCAATCCTCTTCTTGACCCCAGCCAATTGCCGACCCACCCTCCCTCAATCTCACCTCCAGACCAGGCCCTTGTTTCTGAGGCCTACCGCTCGCATCCAGCCATCTTCTCAATCTGGCTGGTTGCGGGTAGAAATTCGAGGCCTCGCATTCAAATCAGGCCCTGCCGTTAAAGTTGGCAGGGTCTGTGGAAAACCCGGCCACTACCCCTAACCCGTTTCTGCCAACATTTCAGGTCGATTACTTTTCGTCAGAACTGGAAAAAATTAGAGATGCAACCAGTTGTAAGCAAGTGCAGAGACAGGAAAAGGGGGAGGGGAGGTGTTATATAATCTGGACTTGTATTTATTCTGTACAGTCACCAGAGGGCTCATTCCCTGGAGTCCCAAGGGATCCCATAATCCCTTGGGAGCACAGGTATTTAAAGAGGCTTCACAGGTTGGAGAGGCACTCTGGAGACCTACAATAAAAGACTACGGTCACACTTTACTTTGAGCTCACAGTGTTCAGTCTGACTCTTTCTCCATACACAATAACTGACGACGAGATACAGATAGCAAATCCAAAGATGCAGAGAACAGTGGGCATCCTGGAGAAATTTTCGGAGGTAGATGATTGGGAACTTTTGTGGAGCGACTTGACCAATACTTCATGGCCAACGAGCTAGATGGGGAAGAGAGCGCTGCCAAATGCAGAGCGATCCTCCTCACCATCTGTGGGGCACCAGCGTATGGCCTCATGAAGAATCTGCTCACTCCAGCGAAACCCACGGAGAAATCGTACAATGATTTGTGCACACTGGTCCGAGAGCATTTAAACCCAAAGGAAAGCGTTCTGATGGCGAGGTACCGGTTCTACACCTAAAAAGGTCTGAAGATCAGAAAGTGGCGAGTTATGTCACCGAGCTGAGACGCCTTGCAGGACATTGCGAATTTGAAGGACATTTGGAGCACATGCTCAGACTTTTTCGTACTTGGCACTGGCCACGAAACCATACTTCGCAAGCTTTTGACTGTCGAGACCCAACCTTGAGTAAGGCCATAGCGATAGCCCAGGCGTTCATTGCTACCAGTGACAATACGAAGTAAATCTCTCAGCACATAAGTGCTGCTACAAGTACTGTGATCAAAGTGATGATTTAGAATCGTAACCGTACAGGGCAGGTCACACATACCTGCAGCTATACGCCCGCAGATGTCTGAGTCCACCATCAAGGGTGATGAATGCAAGGCCATTAACACCTTGTTGGCGCTGCGGGGTGATCATCGTTTCCATTCATGCCGATTCAAAGGATACATTTGCAAAGGCTGTAGAACAATGGGACACCTCCAACAAGTGTGCAGGTGAGCTGCTAAGCCTGTTAAATCTGCAAACCACCACATTGCAGAGGAGGACAGATCCACGGAGGATCACTGCGAACTAGAGCCTCAGATTGAGGAGGCAGAGGTACATGGGGTGCACACATTCACCACGAATTGTCCCACGATAATGCTAAATGCTGAATGTTGAACTAAATGGACTCCCGGTGTCAATGGAGCTGGACACGGGCATGAGCCAGTCCATCATGGGCAAAAAGACTTTAGAAAGTTGTGGTGCAACAAGGCCTCAAGGCCAGTCTTAACTCCAGTTCGCACGAGACTAAACACTTACACTAAAGAACTGATTCCTGTAATCGGCAGTGCTACCGTAAAGGTCTCCTATGATGGAGCGTTGCACAAGCTACCACTCTGGGTGGTACCGGACGATGATCCCATGCTGCTCGGCAGGAGCTGGCTGGGAAAGATAGGCTGGAACTGAGACGACGTCCGAGCGCGATCGCCCGCTGACGACACTTCGTGTGCCAAGGTCTTAAACAAATTTCCGTCGCTGTTCGAACCAGGCACCGGGAAATTCCAAGGAGCAAAAGTGCAGATCCACCTAATTCCGAGGGCGTGACCCATCCATCACAAGGTGAGAGCAGTACCGTACATGATGAGAGAAAGGGTAGAGATCGAGCTAGACCGGCTACAACGAGAGGGCATCATTTCACCGATCGAGTTCAGCGAGTGGGCCAGTCCTATTGTCCCAGTCCTCAAGGGAGACAGCACCGTCAGAATCTGTGGCGATTACGAAGTAACTATCAATCGTTTCTCCCTGCAGGACCAATACACACTGCCAAAAGCAGACGACCTCTTTGCAATGCTGGCGGGAGGAAAGACGTTCATGAAGCTGGATCTGACTTCAGTCTACAGTCTACATGATGCAGGAACTGGAGGAATCATCGAAGGCCCTCCCCTGCATCAACTCGCACGAAGGTCTTTTTGTTTATAACAGATGACAGTTTGGAATTTGATCAGCGGCGGCGATATTCCAGAGAAACATGGAAAGTTTACTGAAGTCGGTCCCGCACACCATGGTCTTCCAGGACGACATCTTGGTCACAGGTCGGAACACAGTCGAGCACCTGCAGAACCTGGAGGAGGTTCTTAGTCGACTCAACCACGTGGGGCTCAGGTTAAAACGCGCGAAGTGCATTTTCCTGGTGCCTGAAGTGGAGTTCCTGGGAAGGAGGATTGCGGCGGACGGCATCAGGCCCACCAATGCGAAGACGGAGGCACTTGAGAACGCACCGAAGTCACAGAACCTGATGGAGCTGCGCTCGTTTCTGGGATTCTTGAACTACTTTGGTAACTTATTACTGGGTCTCAGCACCCTGCTAGAACCACTACATGTCTTACTACAAAAAGGGGGCGAATGGGTTTGGGGCAAAAGCCAAGAAAATGCCTTTGGAAAAGTGAGAAAATTGTTATGCTCAAACAAATTGCTTGTGTTGTATGATCCATGTAAGCGTTTGGGAATAGCATATGATGCGTCGTCATATGGCGTCGGGTGTGTATTGCAACAAGCTAATGATTTTGGGAAACTGCAACCGTTTGCTTATGCATCCAGGAGTCTGTCTAAGGCTGAGAGAGCCTACAGCATGATTGAAAAAGAAGCGTTAGCGTGATGGTGTACAGAAAATGCATCAATACCTGTTTGGGTTAAAATTCAAATTGGAAACTGGCCATAAGCCACTTATATCCCTGTTTTCAGAGAGTAAAGGGATAAATACCAATGCATCGGCCCGCATCCAGAAATGGGTGCTCACGTTGTCCGCATACAACTATGCCATCCGCCACAGGCCAGGCACAGAAAACTGCGCCGATGCTCTCAGTAGGCTGCCATTGCCCACCACGGGGGTGGAAATGGCACAGCCCTCAGAGCTAGCCATTGTTATGGAATCATTTGAGAGTGAGCAATCACCTATCATTGCCCAGCAGATCAAAACCTGGACGAGCCAGGACCCCTTATTATCTCTAGTCAAAAGCTGTGTGCTTCACGGGAGCTGGTCCAGTGTCCCAGTGGAAATGCAGCAAGAGATAAAGCCGTTCCAGCAGCGCAAAGATGAAATATTTATATAGGCAGACTGCCTTCTGTGGGGGAATCGAGTACTGGTCCCCAAGCAGGGCAGAGACACCTTCATCAATGACCTCCACAGTACCCACCCAGGCATCGTAATGATGAAAGCCCGGTATCGAGGCGGACTTAGAGTCTTGCGTTCACAGATGTAATACATGTTCGCAGTTTAGCAATGTACCCAGGGAGACGCCGCTAAGTTTATGGTTTTGCCCCTCCAAACCGTGGCCTAGGTTACACGTCGACAATGCAGGCCCGTTCTTGGGGAAAATGTTCCTTGTGGTTGTAGACGCGTACTCTAAGTGGATTGAATGTGAGATATTGTCGGCTAGCACGTCCGCTGCCACCACCGAAAGCATGCGGGCCATGTTTGCCACATACGGCTTACCCGATGTCCTGGTGAGTGACAAGGGGCCATGTTTTACTCGTGCTGAGTTCGAAGAATTCATGATCCGTAATGGGATCAAACATGTCACATCTGCCCCGTTTAAATCAGCGTCCAATGGTCAGGCAGAGAGAGCAGTGCAAACCATCAAGCAAGGCTTGAAGAGGGTAACTGAAGGCTCACTGCAGACTTGCCTATCCCGAGTCCTGCTTAGCTACTGCACGAGACCCCACTCACTCACTGGGATCACACCTGCTGAACTGCTCATGAAAAGAGCACTTAAGACAAGGCTCTCGTTAGTTCACCCTGATCTACATGAACAGGTAGAGAATAGGCAGCTTCAACAAAGTGCATACCATGATAGCGCAAATGTGTCACGCGAATTTGAAGTCAGTGAACCTGTATTTGTGATAAATTATGGACAAGGTCCCAAGTGGCTTCCCGGCACTGTCTTGGCCAAAGAGGGGAGCAGGGTGTTTCAGGTCAAACTTTAAAATTGACTCATTCACCTGAAGCACTTGGACCAAATCAAACTCAGATTCACGGACTACCCTGAGCAACCCACCTTGGACCCTACCTTTTTTGATCCCCCAACACACACACCAGTGGCAACCGACACCACGGTTGACCACGAAGCAGAACCCATCATCCACAGCAGCCCTGCAAGGCCCAACACACCAGGCAGCCCAGCAAGGCCAGCTGGATAGCAGCCCAGCGAGGGCCCAACAAATGATTCAACAACACCAGCTTTCACATCGAGACGATCAACCAGGGCAAGAAGGGCCCCAGATCGACAACCATTGTAAATAGTTACACTATTGACTTTGCGGGGGCAATGTGGTTATATATGTGGACTTGTATTTACTCTGTACAGCCACCAGAGGGCTCATTCCCCGGAGTCTCAAGGGATCCCATAATCCCTTGGGAGCACAGGTATTTAAGAAGGCTTCACAGGTTGGAGAGGAACTCTGGAGAGCTGCAATAAAAGACTACGGTCACACTTTACTTTGAGCTCACAGTGTTCAGTCTGACTCTTTCTCCATACACAATCAAAGGAAAGAACAAAAGGGAAGGTCTGTGATGGTGTGGAAGGCAATAGAGATTAAATGACAAAAGGCATGATGGTGCAGGCGAAAATAAATGGTAATGGGATAAGAACAAAAGATGGGTCTCGAGGAGGTGTAAATGGGAATAGTCACCAACGGTTGATGTCCAAAAAAATTGGGGCAGAAGTTGTGATCTGATTTTGCTTTTGTATTTGCATTGTAAGATGTTGTGTATGATGTTTGTGTAATGTATATGTGGGAATGAGAGAGATGTGGAACAGGACTTAGGAGCAGTGTGGTTTTAGACCTGAGCTTGGGGAGGCTTGCTGCTCCATGCTTTAGAAGGCTTTAAACTAAATAGCAGGACGGAAGGTTCAGGTGAGCAGAAATATAAAAAGTCAAAGAGAAAAGAGAAGGCAATAGAACTGCTTAGCGATGGGAGAAATGATAACCAGAGTGTGACAGGAAGGGACAGAATGTATAAAAATGAGAGTATCAAAAAATAAAGTCAGAGTAGGGAAAAATGGTAAAAAGACAAAGTTTAAAGCTCTTCATTTGAATCCATGCAGCATTCGTAACAAGATAGACGAGTTGACGGCACAAATAGATATAACTGGGTATTATCTGTTAACCATTACAGATATGTGGTTGCAAGGTGACTTAAGGCTGGAAACTGAATATTCAGGGGTATTTGACAATTTGGAAGAACAGAAGAAATAGGAGCAAGATTAGGCCATTTGACCCCTCAAGCCTGCTCCGCCAGATAAGATCATGGCTGATCTGATCATGGACTCAGTTCCACTTCCCTGCCCGCTCCCCATAACCCTTTACTCCCTTATCACTCAAAAATCTGTCTGTCTCCGCCTTAAATATATTCAATGACCCAGCCTCCACAGCTCTCTGGAGCAGAGAATTCCACAGATTTACAACCCTCTGAGAGAAGAAATTCCTCCTCATCTCAGTTTTAAATGGGCGGCCCCTGATTCTGACACTATGCTCCCAAGTCTTAGTTTCCTCTATGAGCGGGAATATCCTCTCTGCATCCAACTTGTCGAGCCCTCTCCTTCTCTTATATGTTTCGATAAGATCACCTCTCATTCTTCTGAACTCCAATGAGTATAGTCCCAACCTACTCAACCTATCTTAAGTTAAATCCCTCATATCCAGAATCAACCTAGTGAACCTTCTCTGACCTGCCTCCAATGCAAGTATATCCTTCCTTAAATCCAGAGACCAAAACTACACGTAGTACTCCAGGTGTGGTCTCACCAATACCCTGTACAGTTGCAGCAGGACTTCTCTGCTTTTATACTCTATCCCCCTTGCAATAAAGGCAAACATTCCATTTGCCTTCCTGATTATTTGCTGTACCTGCATACTAATTTTTTGTGCTTCATGTACAAGGACACCCAGGTCCCTCTATACTGCAGCATTTGTAATTTTTCTCCATTATAATTTGCTTTACTATTCCGCCAAAGTGGATAACCTCACATTTTCCCATATTACACTCCATATGCCAAATTGTTGTCCACTCACTTAGCCTGTCTATATCCCTTTGCAGATGTTTTGTGTCCTCCTCACCATTTGCTATCCAACCATCTTTGTATCATCAGCAAACTTGGCTACAGTACACTCGGTCTCTTCATCCAAGTCATTAATATAGGATAGACAGAAAGGAAAGGTAGGTGGGGTGGTTCTATTAATAAAGGATGAGATCAGTGCAATTGTGAGAAATTATATTGGCTCAGAAGATCAAGATGTAGAATCAGTTTGGGTGCGGATAAGAAATAATAAGGGGAAGAAGTCACTGGTGGGCATAGTCTACAGATCCCCTAACAGTAGCTACACTGTAGGACAGAATATAAATCAGTGGAGGCTTGTAAGGAAGGTTACGACAATAATCACGGACGATTTTAATCTTCTTATTGATTGGACACATCAAATTGGCAAAGATAGTCTTGGAAGAGTTCAGAGAGTATCCGGGATGGTTTCCTTGAACAGTACATTGCGGAACCAGAGAACAGGCTCTCTTCGGTCTGGTACTGTATAATGAGACAGGATTAATAAATGATCTCATAGTAAAAGATCCTCTAGGAAAGAGTGATCATAGCATGGTTGAATTTCAAATTCAGTTGGAAGGTGAGAAAGTTGGGTCTCAAACCAGTAGATGCATTTCTACCAAAATTCCCAGGATTCTGGAGAGGTCCCAGCAGATTGGAAAACTGCAAATGCAACCCCCCTATTTAAAAAAGGAGGAGGCAGAAAGCAGGAAACTACAGACCAGTTAGCCTAACGTTTGTCGTTGGGAAAATGCTGGCATCCATTATTAAGGAAGTAGTAGCAGGACATTTGGAAAAGCATAATACAGTCAAGCAGAGTCAGCATGGTTTTATGAAAGGGAAATCATGTTTGACAAATTTGCTGGAGTTCTTTGAGAATGCAACGAGCAGAGTGGATAAGGTGGAACCAGTGGATGTGGTGGTTTTGAATTTCAAGAAGGCATTCGATAAGGTGCCACATAAAAGGTTACTGCACAAGATAAGAGCTCACGGATTAGGGGTAATATTATTATCATGGATAGAGGATTGGCTAACAGAAAACAGAGAGTCGGGCTAAATGGCTCATTTTCCGTTTGGCAAACGGTAAATTGTGGGATGCCACAGGGATCGCTGCTGGGGTCTCAACTATTTACAATCTATATTAATTACTTGGATGAAGGGTAATGAAGCCAAATTTGCTGCTGACACAAAGATGGGTGGGAAAGCAAGTTGTGAGGAGGACACAAAGAATCTGCAAAGGGATATAGGCAGGCTAAGTGGGCAAACATTTGGCAGATGGAGGATAATGTGGGAAAGTGTAAGGTTATCCACTTTGGCAGGAAAAGAAAAAAAAAATTATTATTTAAATGGAGAGAGCTGACAAAATGCTACAGTGCATAGGGACCTGGGGATCCTTGTGCACGAAACACACAATGTTAGTATGCAAGTACAGCAAGTAATCAGGAAGACAAATGGAATGTTGGCCTTATTTGCAAGGGGGGTGAAGTATAAAAGCAGGGAAGTCCTGCTACAACTGTACATGGTATTGGTGAGATAACACGTAGAGTACTGTGTACAGTTTTGGTCTCCTTATTTAAGGAGGGATATACTTACATTGGTGGCAGATCAGAGAAGATTTGCTTGGTTGATTCCTGAGATGAAGAGGTTGATTTATGAAGAAAGGTTGAACAGTTTGGACCTATACTCATTGAAGTTCAGAAGAATGAGAGGTGATCTTATTGAAACATATAAGATTCTGAGGGGGCTTGACAAGGTGGATGCAGAGAGGATGTTTCCACTCGTTGGGGAATCTAGAACTAGGGGGCATAGATTAAGAATAAGGGGTCGCCCATTTAGAACTGAGATGAGCAGAAAGTTCTTTGGGTCATAAATCTGTGGAATTCTCTGCCCCAAAAAGCAATGGAGGCTGGGTCATTGAATATATTTAAGGTGGAGATAGACAGATTTTTGAGTGATAAGGGAGTCAAGGGTTATGGGGAGCAGGCAGGGAAGTGGAGCTGAGTCCATGATCAGATCAGCCATGATCTTATTGAATGGTGGAGCAGGCTCGCTGGGCCAATGGCCTACTCCTGCTCCTATTTCTTATGTTCTTATGTTCCACTTTTCCTACTACTACTATACTCTGATATGCCAGATTTCCAAGGTGACCTTCTTCAAGAAAGTCAGTGCTTGTGATTTGTGAGCCTTTCTCCAGTTGAGACCTACTTCCTTGAATGTGGTGCCATCTTGTTGGGCCAGCAGAAAGCTCGTCTTGTAAATTAAGTGAGCACATACACAGTGACAGACGTGGTTCACCTGCACAGTAACCCGTGGCCATGCATCATGCAGCTAGCTACTGTTACAATGACTTCATGTGTGAAATCCTTGGAAGATGTGAATTTAACCAGGCTTTCAGTTTTACATTACATCGTTACTGTCTGTCCTGCTGAGGTCTGAATTTGCACGAGATGCAGTAACTGAGCTGGAAGGTTGTGAGCGCGCTTGGCATGTGCCAAGCAGCAGATGTCGGAACAGATTGATAGGCAACATGTTGTGCCACATAATCTAAAACCATCTACTGGGTACAAAATACTGTCAGGTGAGGTATTCCTTAAGATTCCTTAAAGTGCCTATTTCCTGTACGTTGGACAACATTGAGCCTGACTGTTATCTCCTGTCAGGTATGGTGCACTGCTGTCCTCTGAGGAGGATACTCTGGAGTGCCAACAGGGTAACCCTACTTGCACTTACCTCGTGCAGCAACGTATCCATTTCATCAGGCATCAAACAGGGCGTCTGGTGCAGCGTTGTTCCACTACCTGTACAAAGACTCCATTTTGTGTCTCTACGTAGCTTTTTCTTTCTTTCAGCCTCACTTGTCTCTTGTACCCGCTACCCCATACAACCAATTCAAAAGGTTCAAAAATAATTTATGAACTTTTAAGAGGGCTGACAGATTTCCTTTTGTTCTCCAGATGCAGCACTTTCCCTTAATTAGCTGCATTCTCTTTCACCTGGAGCTGCTTCTTTTGAAGACTGCAAGCCTCTCCGGGCTCCTCCAAGTATAGTCACGATCTTTGTGTAAGACATCAACATGGAGTTTTCTTTAAATTATATATATTTGTATGAAGCAATTGCCATATTCATGTTATGCTGGAACAAACGATTTGGTGAAATCTGTCAGTGTATATTAGTGTAAATGTAAAATTTACATTTTATTTTAAATCTTGTATATTAAAGTCGATTATAAACAGATTGATATTAGCATTAATGCAGCTCTGATATGAGTCTGATGAGGAGTTATGTACATCTTGTGTAATGGATAGATTGGCTCTCAGATTAAAAAAACAATATAGGTTAAGGAGCCTTCAGAGATGGGGTAAAGGTTTCATTCTCTGGGAGTATCACATTTATACTGAAGCTATTTTTTACCATTGTTGTTATTCATGTGTCGAAATAAGAATTATTATTAGACCAAGAAAACATGAGGCTTGGTAAGTTATATTGAAACCACACTGGTGTTTTATTTCATTTGGCATTGTTTAGATCCGTGTGTTAGACTAACGTTTGGAAATTATATGAACAGGACAGTAACATGCCATAGCTTTTACCAGACTTTGGGTACAAGTTGCGGGTAGCATCAGTGGTGTGTGGAATTTGTGCTCCCGGCTCCAGCCCGCCCTCTGACAACAATCTTCTGTTGATGGGGCTTGTTAAGGCCGCCCTGCGGGGTTCCCAGCCAATTGATAGGAAGCGTGTCATCTGATGACATGTCATCAGCTGCTTTTCTTAAAGGGACCATGGCCAACTTTTTTCTACCAGTTCTTCTGTCGGTGCTCTGTAGCAGTGAGTTGCTGCTACCGACACTGCCGAGCGCTGCACAAAGGTGCACGGCTGCAGCCAGGCTCTCCCATGAGTACCTCTAGATGCTTATGGAGGCAGTCACAGTACGTAGGGAGGGTCTCTGCCCTTCCAATGCAAAGCCACATTCAACCTCATCCCGCTGTGCCACTCACAGAAAGCAGGAACGGGGTACTGAAGGAATGATCAGCCACGATCTTATTGAATGATGGTGCAGGATGGCCTACTCCTGCACCTATTTTCTATGTTTCTATGTTTCATCGCATCCCCATTCTCGACATTCCCTTCCCTATTCTTGCACATCCTTACTCACACCAACTTACCTTGCACCTCCACCCATCTCTCTCTCTCTATCTATATTATCACTTCCGCATCTCACTAGCCACCCCTCACACTCCCCTCATCCTTGTCCAGTCATACCAACTAACAACACGCAAGGGTAGGCACTTGGGTGTTTTAGCTAATGTTCATGTAGACTTTCTGCTAATGTGTTGTCAAACATTTAACTCTTTGTTTTGAACACTGTGTTCTTGGACAGATTTGTGTGCACCTTTGGAAGTGGCTTAGTGAGTTGTAGTGAATGATCGGACATAATGATGACGAGTGTGAAAGGAATGGCTTGGGCATTGTCAGGATGGTTTATGGCGCTGGTGTAGGGTGGTGCCAACCTGACACATCATGGTGTAGGCAGGGTGTACAACATCAAGTGTAGTAAATGTGGTCATGGTGAGGACATCCCAGGCAGCAATCTGGTCAGGTGCGGATGCCCGGTGTACTGTGCAGCATCAGGTGATTGTGGAGAAGGTTGTTGTTAGTGATGCAGGTGTGCCTGGTAATGCTGATGTTGGGGCTGATATGGTGGGATTCTGAGGATCTTCTCAAGGGCTATGATGCTGCTGGAATAGATGGCAGATGAAGTTGAAATGACAGATGCGATCGAAATGACAGACGCGATCTGTCAATGGTGAGAGAGGTTGCTCCAAGGAGGTGACAGTGAATAGAGAGTCCACTGCAAACACTTCCAACCTGCATACAGTTCAAAAATTTCTTCCAAATCCTGAAGGCTTCATCTTCTGACATTGGAACGTGAAACAACTGTGAAATGGTAGCTTTTATACAACTTCTGCAGAGAACCCGGCTCCACTTACCTGGCGTGTTCCCCAAGGCATGGCAAACTTGTTAATGCCTGCTTTTAATCCTGTTTAAGGTACTTAACAGGTTGTTAATGCTATTTATGAAGTGGCCTGCCACATGGTATCAGGTCTGCGATCCACACGATCTGAGAAACTGACATGGAGGTTGGTTCAGAGCGGGATCGCCATCCGCTGCCAATCAGGGCCATTTTGACAGCGGGCCTCCAAACCTACATTTGCAGGGCTGGGAAGATTCTGGCCTTTATTTCGAAACTACTACTCAAGTCAATAAAGCCTCATTATTTTATTGGAGATTTTTCAATAAACACTGATGATAAGCTATCAAGCTAGTTATTTCCTTTTATTATTTTTGAATGCACTGAGGTGACCCATAGGATATTCTTTCTCTTTTGCTACTGCTATGAGCTATTTAGTGTAAAATCTTGCTGTGTGATAACAAGTATGTCTGTAGCTTACGGCACTTTGGGCTCAAGTTTCGGCCTGAGTTGCTCCTATTTTTTTGGAGCAACTAGTTTAGAATGGAGCATCTTAGAAATTGCAATTCTCGGCATTTAGTTTGCTCCAGTTCTAGTGAGTTAGAATAGTTTCATTTTAGACAAATTTTTTTTTCAAAAGGGGGCCTGTCCAGCCACTTACGCCTGTTTTGCAAGTTTAGGCAACAAAAACTTACTCCAAACTAACTTAGAATGGAGTAAGTGCAGATTTTTGTACGCACAGAAAAACCTTGCCTACACTTAGAAATCAGGCATAGGGAACGAGAGATGGGGGGCGGTGAGAGGAGGAGGAGAAGGGGGGAGAGGGAGAAGGGGAGAGGAGGGAGAAGGAGGGGGGAGGGAGAGGAGGAGGAGGAGGGGGGAGGAGGAGGAGGAAGAGGAGGGGGGGGAGAGAGGAAGGGAGTGGGGGGGGAAGAGGAGAGGCTGAGAGGGAGGTGGGGGGGAAGACTGAGAGGGGGGGGGCGGGTGGGAGCGGCTGAACGGGAGGGGGGAGGAGCTGAACGGGAGGGAGGAGGGGCGAGGCTGAACGGGGCAGGGCCCGCCCCCAGTGAGATGCCGGGTGGGTGGGCCCCACCGACGATGTGGAGTGGAGAGAGGAGGAAGGGCTGAAAGGGAGGGCGGGGTGGGGGGAGCTGAACGGGAGGGAGGCCCGAGTCCGATCTTTGCTCAGTGAGCCCATTCGGCCAAAGCTAGGGGCGGCATGCTTTGGGCCCTTCCCACGTAGCCTCAGGGGAGAGGAGCTACTGCACATGCACGCTCTAGCGCGCATGTGCAGAGGTCCCGCCACTGTTTTCAGTGCCGGGACCTGGCTCCGCCCCTGACCCCTTGTGCTGCGCCACGCCGAGCACGAAGATGTCCTGAGGAGACCGGAGAATCACAAGGTAAGTTTCCGGCGCCCTTTTTATTCCAGAAAGTCGGCGCACCTTATGGTGGTGCGCCGTTTTTACAGAGGGCGGAAACTTGGGCCCCATAAGTGCACATCCAAGTAATTTTTAAATGTGGTGAGGGTTTCTGCCTCTACAACCCTTTCAGGCTGCAAGTTCCAGACACCCACTGCCCTCTGGGTGAAGAAATCGCCCCTCAAATCTCCTCTAAACCTCCCCCCAATTACTTAAAATCTATGTCCCCTGGTTTTTGACCCCTCTGCCAAGTGCTATTCACTCTATCCAGGTCCCTCCTAATTTTATACACCTCAATCAAGTCTCCCCTCAGCCTCCTCTGTTCCAAAGAAAACAGACCCAGCATCTCCAATCTTTCCTGATAGCCAAAATTCTCCAGTCCAGACAACATTCTTGTAAATCTCCTCTGCACCCTTTCCAGTGCAATCACATCTTTCACAAGAACACACGAATTAGGAACAGGAGTAGGCCATCTAGCCCCTCGAGCCTGCTTCGCCATTCAATAAGATCATGGCTGATCTGGCCGTGGACTCAGCTCCACTTACCCGCCCGCTCCCCATAACCCTTAATTCCCTTATTGGTTAAAAATCTATCTATCTGTGACTTGAATACATTCAATGAGCTAGCCTCAACTGCTTCCTTGGGCAGAGAATTCCACAGATTCACAACTCTCTGGGAGAAGAAATTCCTTCTCAACCCGGTTTTAAATTGGCTCCCCCGTATTTTGAGGCTGTGCCCCCTAGTTCTAGTCTCCCCGACCAGTGAAAACAACCTCTCTGCCTCTATCTTGTCTATCCCTTTCATTATTTTAAATGTTTCTATAAAATCACCCCTCATCCTTCTGAACTCCAACGAGTAAAGACCCAGTCTACTCAATCTATCATCATAAGGTAACCCCCTCATCTCTGGAATCAGCCTAGTGAATCGTCTCTGTACCCCCTCCAAAGCCAGTATATCCTTCCTTAAGTAAGGTGACCAAAACTGCACGCAGTACTCCAGGTGCGGCCTTACCAATACCCTATACAATTCCTGTAATGTGGTGATCAGAACTGCACACAGTACTTCAGCTGCAGCCTAACCAGTGTTTTATACAGTTCAAGCATAACCTCCTTGCTCTTGTATGCCATGCCTAAAGGCAAGTATTCCATGTGCCTTCTTGACCACCTTATCTACCGATCCAGGATATAGTTGACGTATTTACTGAGGCATACGATAGCATGGGCCTTACGCTAAACATCCGTAAGACAAAGGTTTTCCACCAGCCTGTCCTCGCCGCACAGCACTGTTCCCCCAGTCATCAAAATCCAAGGCGCAGCCCTGGACAACGTGGACCATTTCCCATACCTCGGGAGCCTCTTATCAACAAAAGCAGACATTGATGAGGAGATTCAACCCCACCTCCAGTGCGCCAGCGCAGCCTTCAGCCGCCTGAGGAAAAGAGTGTTTGAAGACCAGGCCCTCAAATCTACCACCAAGCTCATGGTCTACAGGGCTGTAGTAATAGCCGCCCTCCTGTATGGCTCAGAGGCGTGGACCATGTACAGTAGACACTTTAAGTCGCTGGAGAAATACCATCAACGATGCCTCCGCAAGATCCTACAAATCTCCTGGGAGGACAGATGCACCAACGTTAGTGTCCTCGACCAGGCCACCATCCCCAGCATTGAAGCACTGATATAAGGTGCCATACAAGAGGTTATTGAACAAAATTAGGGCTCATGGGATTGGGGGTAATATACTAGCATGGATTGAGGATTGGTTAATGGACTGAAAACAGTAGGAAAAACGGGTCATTTTCGGGTTGGTAGGCTGTAACTAGTGGGGTGGCGCATGGGCCCCAGCTATTCACAATCGATATCAATGATTTGGATGAGGGGAGCAAATGTAATATATCCAAGTTTGCTGATGATACAAAGCTAGGTGGGAATGTAAGTTGTGAGGAGGATGCAAAGAGGCTTTAAGGAGATATAGACAGGTTAAGTGAGTGGGCAAGAATATGGCAAATGGAATATAATGTGGAGAAATGTGACGTTATCCACTTTGGTAGGAAAAATAGAAAATCGGAGTATTTTTTAAATGGTGAGAGATTGGGAAGTGTTGGTGTTCAGAGGGACCTGGGTGTCCTTATACACGCATTATTGAAAGTTAACATGCAGGTACAGCAAGCAATTAAGAAAGCAAAAGGTATGTTGGCATTTATTCCATGAGGATTTGAATATAAGAATAAAGATGTCTTACTGCAATTATATAGGGCCCTGGTGAGACCACACCTGGAGTATTGTGTACAGTTTTGGTCTCCTTACCCAAGGAAGAATATACTTGCCATTGTGGGAGTACAACAAAGGTTCCCAGACTGATTCCTGGGATGGGGGGATTGTCCTATGAGGTAAGATTGGGTAGACTAGGCTATATTCTCTCGAGTATAGAAGAATGAGAGGTGATCTCATTGAAACATGCAACAAACATTCTTACAGGGCTTAATAGGGTAGATGCAGGAAGGATGTTTTCTCTGGCTGAGGAGTCTAGAACCAGGAGTCACTGTCTCAAAATAAGGGACTGGCCATTCAGGACTGGGATGAGAAACTTCTTCACTCAGAGGGTGGTGAATCTTTGGAATTCTCAACCCCAGAGGGCTGTGGAGGCTCAGTCGTTGAGTATATTCAAAACAGTGATTGACAGATTTTTGGATATTAAGTGAATCAAGGGATATGGGGATAGTGCAGGAAAGTGGAGTTGAGATAGGTCAGCCATGATCTGATTGAATGGCGGAGCAGGCTTGAGGGGCTGAATGGCCTACTCCTGCTAATTCTTCTGTTCTTATGTATCAGTGGCTGGTACCCTTTCCTCTGAGGCAGAAGGTCATGAGATCAAGCTCGACTGTAGAGTAGTAGGCACATAGTTTAGGCCGACACTCCAGTGCAGTACTGAGCGAGTGTTGCACCGTCAAAGATGCCAACTTTCAGATGAGATATTAAATCAGGGCTCCATCTGCCCTCTCAGTTGGAGATAAAAGATCCCATGGCACTATTCCTGGCGTCCTGGCCAACATTTATCCCTCAACCAACCTTACTGAAACAGAGAACACCTCATTGCTGTTCGTGGGAGCTTACTGTGCGCAAATTGGCTGCTGCGTTTCCCTAAATTACAACTGTGATTACACTTCGTTAAGTACTTCACAGGCTGTGAATTGTTTAGGATGCCCTGAAATGTGAAAGGTGCTAAATAAATGCAAGTTATTTCTTCTTTGTGGACAAGTGAGGGGAAGGAACCTCCAAAAAGGTCTTGCCTCCAAAATGCATCTATCGAATGTTACAGATCCAAAACAATATTCAAGAACGGCAGTGATTTCAACATGCACTCTCTGAACTGGGATGGAAGCCAGCTGTGGTGGCTGGGGATCTTTTTGACAGACAAGACACAAGCTTTATATGGCTACAAAAATTTATGACAAAATTGGATCTTCAGTCCCAGATTGCTCCACATTTAGTTTGAAAGAGTAACCTTTAAATGCCCGAGCCTTCAGCCAACGCTTCCAAATCCCAGTTGTCTCCTCTCTAAATACTCTATCGTTCAGTCCAGCCTTCTTGTAAATCATTCACTGCTCAGTTGTCTCTAAATCTGCTATCGCTCATTCAGTCTCTGCCCGAAGTTATTTACTGCTATGAAATGTTCACCAACAATGCTGCCTGTTACTGCACTGCCAGTTAACCACTTATTATTTTCATACCAGAAAGTCTGAAATTCCTCGATGCCTTCCTGTCTTTCCTTAGGGCTGCTGTAAACCTTTGTTGTTTCAGAATTTTACCCTTCTCTTCTCGAGATCTGAGAGAAAAACCCTTCTATTGAAGCAATATCTTTGCCCGTTTTCTCTGACATTTTGTAAGCAAGTCCTCAGCTAAAATCCCAGAATTCTTAACTCTGCACAGCTCCTCCCTAGGCAATCTGAGTTTGCCTATCCAAGCTATCTTGTTACAGTGGCTATGGGCCCTTCTCCCATGTGCAGTGTCCTTCCTTAATCTGAATGCACTTGCTGTACATTGCCTACTTGCCAAAGTCACGATATAATGGGCATCATGTCATGTGTGCAGTGGGAAAGGAGATAACATTTCTGATCAGTGCATCAGTTGCCACTGTGCTGCATATATGGGGAGAAGAGTGCCTGCTATTGCAGTGATGGTGGGACAGAACTGTATGCATAATAAGTGAGCATAGAGGTAATTTTGCCAACCACTCAGTGCCATTGTTATGTTGCAACTTTGCTGCAGGTGATCAGCTCTGCCCAGCTGACCTGTGGCAAGCTGAGGCAGTCGTCCTGCTTAAGTGTTAAGTTGGTGTGCCAAAGGCTGCAGAATGGTGTGTGGCCTGCTGATCTCTGTCGTACATTCTGTCAGTGAGCAAAGGCCACCAAATTAGCATTTTCATTAAAATTTCTGAATTATTGAAAATACTAAGAACACTGCACAAAAAGGTAGTGTAACCATTGTTTTTTTTAAAAAAAAAAACAACTTTAAAAACTGTAAGAGCTCCCACGTTCACAAAACTTACCTTCCATTCAAAGAAAAAAGAGCAATTCCAGCACAAGTCTTGGGGAATTGTGGGTGGTGTACATTTAAATATTTTTGAAACAAATCCGGGTACTTGGTGACGCTTGCACATCAAATGGATGCAAGCACTTTAGCTCACTTGAAAGGAAGAGCATGAATTTCAGCCCTGAGAAAAATTGGCACTTTTAATTCTCCGCTTGTGCATCGACTGTCCTGGCACACCGGACTGGGGAATTGGCCCATTAGTGTGTAACAGTGTAAGGTGATGCATACTGGAACATGATGTGTGTGCCCTCAACAGATGCGTGTCCATTGGAAAAAGTGGACAACAGATTGGGTGTGCTATTTGGTCATTTGCTGAGAATCTCATTATAACCAAAGATGACTGAGAGAAGGCATCATTAAAAAATTTTAAAGACTCAAATGACCATATAATAAAGCTGTTTATTCAATTCAAATTCTGGCCACAATGCTAAATTGAAGATGTGACGAGTGATTAGGAGATTTTGTTTTCTGATTCGTAAATCCCCATCAAAAGCAGGTATTGCATCAACTAAGTCATTTAAAAAGGATCTGGTTGGGTATCTGTCTAGCAAAGGACCGAAAGCTATAAAAATAATAATATAGACAATGATTCAACAATATATGTAACACTGTGGCTGTAGTTCTATTGGAATAATGAGAATATCAATTGGTCATTGTTGAAGAATGTAGATTGTAATATTACTTCACCATACTGCACTTTTTCTCAGATTATCGTACTGGATCAAGAAAAAGTAGTTTTGTCTTTTTAGCAGTTTTACCTGTGGTTATTTATGCCATTGGAGAAGCTTAAATGGGTTCAGTAGAATGTGCAATCTGGAAAGAACAGACTTAATAAGAGATGCTGGTCTTTGCTTGTTTTATACTTTCCTAAACCTTGAATTGATATCGAGGGACCAAAAGTACAAATGCTTAACAGGCTCGTCAAAATTCCCCTCCTTTTTAAAGCCGAGGTGTGAAGCCATTTATTTTAAATGTGTTCGTATGTCCCGTGGTATAATTTCTAGGCCTCGGAAGATTGTTCTAAACACCCGTAGCACTGTGCTGCATGCTTAAAATTTCATGGCCAATGCTTATATTTTTAATGATATAAATGTGTTGCCTTTGTGCATATACCCTGTCTTTGTGCTCAGACGGAGGGACATTCTGGGCTGTTTCCATTTTAATAACAAGTCCTCGGTGCTTTCTTTATTAGCTGATATGAGCTGCGCCTTGCAGATTCTCTCTGTTGTTTTATTCTCTTTTTCCCAAGTAGAGCAATCCTGTTAGCTGATGAGTTCCAACCAGCACCGAGTCCAAACACATAGGTATCTAATAGCTGTTCCTGCAGCTACCGGGAAAGTAGTCTTTTTGCTATAAAAACAACACTACCTGAATATAGCTGGTTATGATATATGTCAAACTGTGATATAGATTAATTTGGGAAGATACAGCCAGAAAATCTATTTTTCTTTATTGACTAATTGCCCTTGAGAAGATGGTGGTGAGCCGCCGTCTTGAACTGCTGAGTTGTACAACTGTTATTTCAGAGGGCAGTTAAGAAGCCCACCACATTGCTGTGGGTCTGAGTCACATAGGTCAGACCGGGTAAGGATGGCAGATTTCCTTCCCTCGTGAATCTGCCAATCCTGAACTGAATTAAAATTCTCCAGCTGCTGGGTGGGATTTTAACTCGTGTCTCTAGATCATTAGTTCAGGCCTCAGATTACTAGTCTAGTAACATAACCACTATGCTACCGTACCCACTGTACCTACTATAAGAATATTGTCACTTCTGTAATTCAGCACTTTAGTGTTGATACTGATGGTATGCAATGAAATCTCCAAATGTACAGTGCATGATGCATAGTGACACTGATTCATTTTAATTACAGGGTGGAGAACACTGTTATTATCACGGAAAAATCCAAGGAAATGCAGAATCTTCTGTGGCCCTTTCCACATGTTATGGACTACAGTAAGTTGCAAGACATTTAGAATTTTCATATTTAATGTTTTAAGATTGCCTTGGAGTATATAGAAATTACCGCACAGAAACAGTGATGGGATTTCCATTTTAAAATTGTGTTTTTATTCAGCTTTTCCTTGTATGGTGAGGAGAGGGATCGGGAGATATTCTGATCCTTGATTTCTGCTCTGATGAATTGGGAGGCTGTTGAAGTTATTTGTTCCTATCCTGGCTTCTATTTTCCTTTAGTATGCAGATAAAGTCTTGGCTGCTGAGATCCGTTACTTCATTAACAACCACTGGATAAGTCGCTGTAGACCGGAAAAACTAGTCAGAGCTTGGGCAGAAAAGTTGGAGGAAAATTGGCAAAATAGATCAATTACTGGACTCTTGCAGGGATCTGTAATGGACTCTCTACTGGTTATACTGGGGGTGAATTTTCTGGTGGGGTTCTTCCGATTGTCCGCTGAAACCGCATCTGAAAAGCTGCACAAACCCCGGAAACATGGCGTAAGCACAATTTACACCATTTTTCCAGGGGTTCCATGGCTTTTCTGCTGGACTTGCAGTGGAAAATCATGAGAATCCCTGTGGAATTTTTGAGGTACATCTTGTCTAATTTCAAATAATGAGGCCATGTGAGTCGCCTTCCAATCCTTAAAATGTTTTCCTCAATGGAGCGCGCTTATAAAAATGTCAGCTAAAGCTCAATTAATTTCAGTCCCATGGGTGCAAGTTAACACTCAGTCTATTTTAAGAACAGATAACAATTTTAGAACCACATCCATCATTATGGCTAATGCCCACATTGAAACACGTAGAAATCTGTGAACATTTTGTAGAAACCATCTAGTCACTGTGCCATAAAAAATGACATCACTTTTCCATTATATCGTATGAATGACACTTTAATGAATGATGATGGATCACACATTTAAAAAAAAAAGATAAAATTGAAAGAATTTGAAATGACCAGAGTTGTGTTTTGTAGGTTTTACTGTAGTTTAAACTCAGAAAGCAGGAGATTTATAAATTGGAAGAAGAGAAAAAAAATCATCATATGCATGTTTGAAGATCGAAAAATTCTCTTCCAACTACATTGACCAAAAGTATGTCTAAGATTTTATTGGCACGATAGTGAATACTGATAAAGCTCTGAATATTCTCAATACATTGCAATACAAAAGCAGTGCTGTTCTTGCAAGTGATAGATTACAAAGGGTTCATTGTAAAGGTTCAGAGATTTAAAAATGAATCTACTACTGCACATAGCTGGTATTCATATTTACGACGTTATCATTATGTTTCTCCAAACAAAATCTTATAACTATGCTTTTAGGGAATGTTAACTAAAATGAATTTTTAAAATGTTCTTCTTTCCTTCACCCAAGCTACAAATTTGCACATAGTGCCACTGATCTCACTGTAAAATACAATTACATTTCATGAGCACGAACAGTGCAAACCCTGAAAACAAATAGGATTACATACAACATTTTCAAACAAAATAAAGCCAAGACTTTCTGGAAGATTTTTTTTTGTGTGTCAGCTGCTGTAGAAGTTGTTATGAAAGATAACGCCACAGCCTCAATGACTCATCTTGTGAATAAACATTCTGCTGTAACTAAGCATTCTGAGAAATGCAGCAGATTTATTTTGATGTGCTATGTATACATTGTTAATCATTTTCTACACTAAATTTTAGCTACAATTTAAAAATTAAACATTGGCAATGATTGAATTAACGATCTGCAATTGCAATCTTAAGGATTTCTGTTCAGTTTTTTTTTAATGCAGTATGTTAATTAGACAGCGAACCTTGGGATACTAGTTGGAGAAGTTACTGAATACATCACTGTGAGGGAGCTGAATTAACACCAGTAGATACAGTTATTAACCCAGGATACTTCACAAAGCTTGGCATTTCAACCACATATGGTGATTCAGCTCCTTCACACTCTGGTACAATGTCTTGCCTAAGACAGTTCACTAAATGATGTAATCAGCAGTCATTGTTTACATAAAGAGGATCGATTCAGTGGCACTGTGCATAGGGAGAGCAGGTGCACAACTGGCGCAGAGAGAGGGAGATGAGACTCTACAGCAATTTCCTACTCGGCTGCAATTTATCGCTCTTCTGCATTTAGTGAACTCAAGTTCTTTTGCTTATTTTGTGCCTGAACCTCACAACGATTCCAGATTTGATGCAAAAAATATTTTAATGTATTTGTTTAGTGTACGGAGACATGGCGTACTATTTTGGCCATCTTAGAGCATTGTCATCACTGGCATGCAAAGTGTTATATATGTGGACTTGTATTTACTTTATACATCCACCAATGGGCTCATTCCCCGGAGTCCCAAGGGATCCCATAATCCCTTGGGAGCACAGGTATTTAAGAAGGTTTCACAGGTTGGAGAGGCACTCTGGAGACCTGCAATAAAATACTACGGTCACACTTTATTTTGAGCTCACAGTGTTCAGTCTGACTCTTTCTCCATACACAACAATTGGCGAAGAGATACAGATAGCGAACCCAAAGATGCAGAGAACAGTGGGCATCCTGGAGAAATTTTCGGAGGGAGATGATTGGGAAACTTTTGTGGAGCGACTCGACCAATACTTCGTGACCAACGAGCTAGATGGGGAAGAGAGCGCTGCCAAACAAAGGGCGATCGTCCTCACCGTCTGTGGGGCACCAACATATGGCCTCATGAAGAATCTGCTCACTCCAGCGAAACCCACGGAGAAATCGTACAATGATTTTTGCACACTGGTCCGAGAGCATTTGAACCCCCGAAGGAAAACATTCTGATGGCGAGGTACCGGTTCTACACCTACAAACGGTCTGAAGGCCAGGAAGTGGCGAGTTATGTCGCCGAACTAAGACACCTTGCTGGACGTTGCGAATTTGAAGGACATTTGGAGCACATGCTCAGAGACTTTTTCGTCCTTGGCATTGGCCACGAAACCATACTTCGCAAACTTTTGACTGTAGCGACCCCAACCTTGAGTAAGGACATAGCGATTGCCCAGTCATTCATTGCCACCTGTGACAATACTAAGCAAATCTCTCAGCACACAAGTACTGTTACAAGTACTGTGAACAAAGTGATCTTGTTTTTGAATCGTAACGTACAGGGCAGATCACACATACTTGCAGCTACACGTCCGCAGATGTCTGAGTCCACCATCAAGGGTGATGAATGCAAGGCCATTAACACCTTGTTGGTGCTGCGGGGTGATCATCGTTTCCATTCATGCCGATTCAAAGGATACGTTTGCAAGGGCTATGGAACAATGGGACACCTCTAATGAGTGTGCAGGCAAGCTGCTAAGCCTCTTCAACCTACAAACCACCATGTTGCAGAGGAGGACAGATCCACGGAGGATCACTATGAACCAGTGCCTCAGATAGAGGAGGTAGAGCTACATGGGGTGCACACATTCACCATGAATTGTCCCCCGATAATGCTGAATGTTGAACTAAATAGACTCCCGGTATCAATGGAGCTGGGCATGAGCCAGTCCATCATGGGCAAAAAGACTTTAGAAAGGTTGTGGTGCAACAAGGCCTCAAGGCCAGTCTTTATTCCAGTTCGCACAAAACTAAGAACTTAGATGAAGGAACTGATTCCTGTAATTGGCAGTGCTACCGTAAAGGTCTCCTACGATGGAGCGGTGCACAAGCTACCACTCTGAGTGGTACCGGGCGATGGTCCCACACTGCTCGGCAGGAGCTGGCTGGGAAAGATACGCCGGAACTGGGACGACGCCGGAACTGGTATCGCCCGCTGATGACACTTCTTGTGCCCAGGTCTTAAACAAATTTCCTTCGCTGTTCGAACCAGACATCGGGAAATTCCAAGGAGCAAAAGTGCAGATCCACCTAATTCTGAGGGCGCGACCCATCCATCACAAGGCGAGAGCAGTACCGTACATGATGAGAGAAAGGGTAGAGATTGCACTAGACTGGCTGCAACACCGATCGAGTTCAGCGAGTAGGCCAGTCCTATTGTCCCAGTCCTCAAGGGAGACGGCACCGTCAGAATCTGTGGCGATTACAAAGTAACTATCAATCGTTTCTCCCTGCAGGACCATAACCACTACCAAAAGCCGACGACCTCTTTGCAACGCTGGCGGAGGAAAGACGTTCACGAAGCTGGATCTGACTCCAGCCTACATGATGCAGGAACTGGAGGAATCATCGAAGGCATCAACATGCACAAAGATCTTTTTGTTTTTAACAGATGACAGTTTGGGATCCGATCAGTGGCGGCGATATTCCAGAGAGACATGGAAAGTTTATTGAAGTCAGTCCCGCACGCCGTGGTCTTCCAGGACGACATCTTGGTCACAGGATGGAACGCAATCGAGCACCTGCAGAACCTGGAGGAGGTTCTTATTCGACTCAACCGCATGGGGCTCAGGTTAAAATGCTCGAAGTGCGTTTTCCTGGTGCCTGAAGTGGAGTTCTTGGGAAAGAGGATTGCGGCGGACGGCATCAGGCCCACCAACGCAAAGACGGAGGCAATCGAGAACGCACCTAGGCCACAGAATGTGACGGAGCTGCGGTCATTTCTGGGACTCTTGAACTACTTTGGTGACTTCTTACTGGGTCTCAGCACACTGCTTGAACCACTACATGTCTTACTACAAAAAGGGGGCGAATGGGTTTGGGGCAAAAGCCAAGAAAATGCCTTCGTAAAAGCGAGAAAATTGTTATACTCAAACAAATTGCTTGTGTTGTATGTTCCATGTAAGCATCTGGTACTAGCATGTGATGCGTTGTCATATGGCGTCGGGTGTGTATTACAACAAGCTAATGATTTTGGGAGACTGCAACCGGTTGCTTATGCATCCAGGAGTCTGTCTAAGGCCGAGAGAGCCTACAGCATGATTGAAAAAGAAGCGTTAGCATGTGTCTATGGGGTAAAGAAAATGCATCAATACCTGTTTGGGCTAAAATTAGAATTGGAAACTGACCATAAGCCACTTATATCCCTGTTTTCTGAGAGTAAAGGGATAAATACCAACGCATTGACCCGAATCCAGAGATGGGCGCTCACGTTGTCCGTATACAACTATGCCATCCGCCACGGGCCAGGCACAGAAAACTGTGCCGATGCTCTCAATAGACTGCCATTGCCCACCACGGGTGGAAAAGGCGCAGCCCGCAGATCTAGCCATAGTTATGGAAGAATTTGAGAGTGAATAATCACCCATCACTGCCCGGCAGATCAAAACCTGGACAAGCCAGGACCCTTTATTATCTCTAGTCAAAAGCTGTGTGCTTCACAGGAGCTGGTCCAGTGTCCCAGTGGAAATGCAGGAAGAGATAAAGCCGTTCCAGCGGCGCAAAAATGAAATGTCTATACAGGCAGACTGCCTTCTGTGGGGGAATCGAGTAGTGGTCCCCAAGAAGGGCAGAGACACCTTCATCAATGATCTCCACAGTACCCACCCAGACATCGTAATAATGAAAGCGATAGCCAGATCCCACATGTGGTGGCCTGGTATCGATGCAGATTTAGAGTCCTGCATTCACAGATGTAATACATGCTCGCAGTTAAGCAATGTACCCAGGGAGGCGCCGCTAAGTTTATGGTCTTGGCCTTTGTTAGCGCGAATGTACCCTCCAAGAATCACTCGTCACTCAGGGTCGGTCCATACATTAAAACGGTTTATTACGCTGGCGGGGAGATGAAGCAACTGGTGCGTCCAGGTACCTCTCTCCGCCGAGCAAAGGGTGTCATGGATTTTTGTGTGTTTTACAACAGTTTACTACAGTTACATCAGCCCATTTCGGCCAGACGCTATCCAATCATATTGATTCTAGATTACATATAGATTCAAATAGACCAATAGAAGTGGTCTCTAAACATTTAGGTGACTGCGTGATTGCCTCATGTGTTGCTAAGGGTAATAGACCAATAGAAGTTGTCTCTAACCATTATGTAACTGCGAGATTGTCTCCTGTGTTACTAAGGATTATTCATGGTCTTGTGACATGGTCTGGGCCCCCCTCTTATCATACTGTCCTTGGGTGCTGTCTTTGGGCAGTCTCGTTATCTTAGTCCTATTACAGAGTCGTATTGTTCTAACATGGACCAGGACATCTTATCTAAGGCCTATTAGCCCGCTGATTGGGACCATCTGCGAAGTTCATGTATATCCCTGCGTGAGAAACACAGCCATTATCAGTACCTAAGAATGCAGTCTCTTTCCTGCTGGCTGAAATCCGTTGGGGCTTTGCTAAACCACGAGCAGCCACCTTTATACATTTTACACACGCATTTAATACTACAGTTATGCTACAGGTCCCGTTTCCTAGGGGAAAATCTTTTCTCTCTAACAATCCCACCCTTTCGATCAAGGGGCTAGCCCTAGCCCGCTGAAACCGACACTAATTTATATTATGTTATGCTTTTGTATCACCCGGTACTCCCTGCTTCGACGTGCTGGCCAGTCACGCGATTTCAGGAGTCCCAGTTGTTTAGATCAAATTAATATAGTTCAAATCACCCCTTTCGCCTGTTACGCGAACTTCCTTGCTTATCTGACCTCTGGTGTTAAACCTCCGTTGTTGTGCATAATATCTGCAGGACTGGCAAGCCATGGCTCCCCATGCTAATGCTAGGACTAGCTGCATGGGGAATAGGGGCCTGTTCTGGCTCGTCATAGTCCTGCAGGTGATCATGGAGCTGATCAGTGGCGTCAATCATCTTGGTACCTCGCTGTCTAACTTGGATAATGCGGACTTGCCCTATAACAACGGGTCATAGAGGTGTAAAGCAGAAGTTTGTTTGCGGGATCTGGCATTGCAAGCCGTTATACTGATATGAATGTTCCGTGGTGGAGATATAGTATCTCCCTTTGCCTCCGTACCCGGCCCGAGCAAAATGTGTAGGGGCAGGTACTATTTCCAAAATGCATCCATCGGTTCGATTAAAACCACACTCATCTAATTCTCCCTGTCGCACCGGGTGGGGGCACACCGTGATCTCGCCCCTTTGTTTGCACCCTGTCAGGGAGACGCCGTATAGCGTGTTATCTCTACGGATAGCGGAGTCTGCGTTTAAGAAGTAACGGAGGCAGGCATTGTCCCGTACAACACCAATATTCTCCAGTTGATAAAGGGGAAATGGACCTGAGTCTTGTGTGACTATAGGGATCATCAAGACAATCCCCACTCCCGCAGCTGTGCCCATCTGGCAGTTTGGGATCGCTGGGTATACTCTGGTTAGTCCCTTCAGATTGCATTAATGCAGTGTCCCCTTCAGCTTGGCTAGCTGAGCCAGATGTGAGCTGTCTATCCAGTCTGGTACCTCCCCGCTTTCGATCTGATTAAGGTGGTGTCGTATCTGTCCTACCATCCACGAACCATAAGCATGACAGAGTTGCCCTTGTCGGAGCTTTCCGGCATCTTCCTTTTCTCTGGCAATTAATTGTTTTGGCATGTGTCTTGATTATTGAAATTCCATCTAACTGTATCGCTATGCCTTCCCTTCCTAAGTCGGCTTGGTCTTTCTGATTCTGCTCTGCCCGCTCTAACAGTTCCCTCATGGCCTCTTCAAGTTGTTCCACCTTTTCATTCAGCCCTTGTATATCCAGTGAGTTTACTATGGAGGTCCCGGTATTAAAGCCGGTAGCAGCGTCATTAATTATTCCCCTCTTATACCTATGCATCTGCTCTTGCTTTCGGAACCTACTGACACCCATGGCATTGGCAGCCTGCTGCATTACTGTCATGTGTTCAACCAGCATTACAATCCATGTATATCATCTGACCTAAGTTGTACACTGTGAGAACAATGACCACTAGGTGGTGAACTTGTGGGAGACACGCCTAACCTGGACCTTCAGATATAAAAGGGGACGCTCCACCCACTTCCATCACTTAAGTGCTATGGAATAAAGGACAGGTCACAGACTGACCTCAAGCATGGGCCTCGTGTGCATTTACACTGTAAAGTAAGCACGTATCAATTACAACCTTACTTAGTACACTATACATCTTCCTTGCCGGTTCTGTACAATACTCCGGCATTTGTATGCCTGAAATATTGATCAGAACAGACACAATTTCATGCTTAACATTATGTGTTAAAATAAGTTCTGTCCGTGCTCCAGTCCTTGGCTGCTGGGATACATATTCCATCAATTAAATTAAACAAGATCCCATAGTTCGGGTAAGTGTGTCTTTCCTGCATTTGCTGCAACCCCCGTAGTCCATCCAGGTTATCTGATGCTTGTATGAGTGTCGAGATCCCTAGTATCATGCTGCTGAGCTGAAGTGGCCACTGTGATTCCATCTCGGTGGGTGTTTTATCTGCAAATTTTAAACAGATCCTGTTCGTCACTAGGTGTTTGGTTCTGGTCTGCTCATTTTTTATCCATGCATGTCGAGGTCACTCTGTGAAATCGGAGGTAAGGGTTAGGTTGGGTTTGTGGACTCCCCACCGTGGGGTACATTGGCTCTATTGCCTTAGGTAATGGTGCTATGGTTGCGCACTGCGCTATCTGTCTGGTCCTGTTTTTTTTAATCTCTTCCAGCTTATATTGGCTTTTAACTCTTGAATTTGTTTTATTTGTATCAGGGGAGTATTATTACATAGGCTAGTTCTGTTTTATTTTTATTCTGACTATCCCACCATTTCCTCTGTATGTCAGGTAAGTCTTTATTTTATTAAGAAATCCAAATTAATAATGTCCAGTATAAAACAGCTGTGAATGGAAAGGGTTAACTCCTTTACAGGTTTGTAAGAAGGCCTGATGTCATTACGTGACTTTGCGTAATCATCCGACAATTTTTTTTTTAAGTCTTTGTGCCTTCAAAACTTGCTTAGAAATTAGGAATCCGTTAAAACAGCAGAAATCATTAGTAAAGCCGTCACAATAAAAGTCTTATCAGGAAAGACAGCATTTTAGATTAATCTCCAATTTTTCTAAACTTCTAATTCAAGTACTTGCCAGAGATTTTTTTTAATTGATTTAAAACGAGACCACACATTTTTAATAGCTATTTTGTTTACTGAAATCCAATTTTCACACAAGCTATATACATTCCAACATTTTGGGGTTTTTTACGGTCCCATTCACTGGGCAAATTCCCATTTTTTTTTCTTTCTGTGCTGAGTTCGCATAGCTTAGATCTTTTCTCCTCGTTATTTTCTAAACCCTCCTGCTTGTTTAGACTGTTCGGGGCTTTTCTTGATAAACATCGTCTATTTTGGAAATCTTTTCAAACTGCAGTGAAACCTTCTCGTAATTTAAAATCATTATCAATGGAGAGTGTCTTTTACTTCTTCCAAAAAAATTTTCAATTGAACCAATATCTTTTTCACAGCCAATATCAACTAGTATTTAGTAAATTATGTCTTTTTCCATTGCAAACACTTTTTTTCCGGATCTCCTTTCTTCAAATTAGGTTTTGTATTTTACACAGAGGGCTCGTGTCTCGGTAAATTTGTTAATTTAAAATCATCAGACAATCGAAGATTCGTTCAATTTGTTTTCTTTCAAGGCTGCGTCTTTATCTTTTTTTGTCTTTTCCATAACTAGAACGGAGTCTAGCACGTAGGCTTTGAGAGCTGCTTTTCGTTATCTCAAATGTTCCAGTTTCAAGGCCATTACAATGTCCTTTTTTCTAAACTGCCAAAGCTTGTCGTTTTAACATCAGATTTAATTTAATATATATTTTTAGTTTGAATCTATCTCAGTATTTTGCTGTGCCTTCTCTTAATATCTCAAAATCCCAATTCAAATTTTGTAATGCCAATCTTTTATTTAAAACTCTTTTTACTGAGCTAGAAGCTTTCGCGTCAAGGTTTTACACAAAGGAAAATGGGAGCGTACTTCCTCAGCCCGCAACCTCGAGAGACCCTTCGCAGGCCTTTTTATTTTTGAAGGCATTCTTTATCTCATTCCCAGACTAAATTTATGTCTTTCAACCCAATGTAATCAATGATTGCGGGTTTTCTTTCCACAAGTAAGTGAGCGTGTCAAATGAATTTTTTTTTAAACCACCGGGACCATGTATTTTTTATCTTTTGCTCAACAAACCTATATCCTTTGGGCATTTCCTAGCTCCGTAACTATCATCCAAATAAATCCACACCTGCGTTTCTAACTTAAAACTTCCTACATACAGGACAACACGACAAAGGGTTTAAAAAAAACTTTCACTCTGTCTGAAAAAGTGGGTGGAGCTAGAAACAAACAGACAGCTCCACCACTTTTCCAAACGGGCTTTCAGACACATGAAAAATTCATTCCGCAGTCAAAAAAATCACACAAGCACTCTCACTCAAAGACAGACATTCACAAAAGTCTCTCTTCGTTCAACAAAGCTTATTATTTGGCCGGCTCTCTTTTTTTTTTTGAATCCATACATGACTTAAGATTTTCTTTTATAAATTAATACATGATGATAAATTAATACATGATTGATTTACTTTCTCTGTTAATTTTACGTGGGCTCAAAGAATTAGAACCCAGGCCTTTTCTATTACTTTCTTTTGTTTCTCCGCCAGGTGGCGGGTAAGAGACCTTTCTGGCCCCCACTCGAGTTTTGTTGTTATACTGGCCATGTCTAACTCTCAGAGGTCCGCTATTACCTGCTCGACTTGTAGTCAGACCACCTCACTCCCAGCGGTCCGCTCCTGGCTCGACTTGTAGGAGGCTGTTTCTAACTCGTAAGTTGAGAATAGCTAGAGGTCTAACCCTCAGAGGTCCGCCATTATCTGCTCAACTTGTAGTCAGACTACCTCACTCTGAGGTCCGCACCCAGCTCGACTTGTAGGAGGCTGTTTCGTAGCTATTAAATTTAGTTTAGGTAGCCCGTTAAAGGTTGGGGATGGTTAGAGGTCTAACACTTAGAGGTCCGCTCTCACCAGCTTGACTTGTAGTAGACCGCCCACCTCACTCTGAGGTCAGCACCCAGCTCGACTTGCAGGAGGCTGTTTCTATCCACTGTCAGGTTACGAATCTGCTATTGCACAAACTCGTGCAATTCCTAAAACGCGTGTAAGCAATTGCAATTCCCGCAGTGCTCTATACCCCGCCTACGGCTATCTTCCACCGTTTTGTCTGTATGTTCGACCCTCCTTACAGGTCGGATATTGCGTCGGCCGCCGGACACCGCCTGGTCCCTTCACCCCGGGATTTATTGCTAATACTCACCCGGATTCTCCAGGGGTATCCCAATGGCCTCTGCAATTTCCTGTTCATGACGCCATTGTTAGCGCGAATGTACCCTCCAAGAATTACTCGTCACTCAGGGTCGGTCCATACATTAAAACGGTTTATTACGCTGGCGGGGAGATGAAGCAACTGGTGGATCCAGGTACACCTCTCCGCCGAACAAAGGGTTTCATTGATTTTTATGTGTTTTACAACAGTTTACTACAGTTACATCAGCCCATTTCGGCCGGACACTATCCAATCATATTGATTCTAGATTACATATAGATTCAAATAGACCAATAGAAGTAGTCTCTAAACATTTAGGTGACTGCGTGATTGCCTCATGTGTTGCTAAGGGTAATAGACCAATAGAAGTTGTCTCTAACCATTATGTGACTGCGTGATTGTCTCCTGTGTTACTAAGGATTATTCATGGTCTTGTGACATGGTTTGGGCCCCTCCCCCCCTCTTATCTTACTGTCCTTGGGTGCTGTCTTTGGGCAGTCTCGTTATCTTAGTCCTATTACAGAGTTGTATTGTTCTAACATGGACCAGGACATCTTATCTAAGGCCTGTTAGCCCGCTGATTGAGAATGTGGTGTATGTAGCACACAAATCACTGACTCCACACAGTCTGGTGTAAGTCTAACTGCTGTGACCTTCGTCCTTTATTGTTCAGCTCCAGAGTGCCTCCCAGGTGTGGTGGTCAGCCTTATATAGCCCTTGTTACAGGTACTACCAGGGTTTCCCACCACAGCGCCCTCTGTGGTGTGGCATAGTACTTACAATACATTTAAGGTACTGGGACGATACACACATCATTACATAACAGGAAACATCTGCGAAGTTCATGTATATCCCTGCATGAGAAACACAGCCGTTATCAGTACCTAAGAATGCAGTCTCTTTCCTGCTGGCTGAAATCCTTTGGGGCTTTGCTAAACCACGAGCAGCCATCTTTATATATTTTACACACGCATTTAATACTACAGTTATGCTACAGGTGCCGTTGTCCTTGGGGAAAATCTTTTCTCTATAACAGCCTTCCAAGCCATGGTCTAAGGTACATGTCGACTATGCAGGCCCGTTCTTGGGTAAAATGTTCCTCGTGGTTGTAGACGCGTACGCCAAGTGGATTGAATGTGAGATAATGTCGGCTAGCACGTCTGCTGCCACCACTGAAAGCCTGCGGGCCATGTTTGCCACACATGGCTTACCCAATGTCCTGGTGAGCGACAACGGGTCACGTTTTACCAGTGCTGAGTTCAAAGAATTCATGACCCGTAATGGGATCAAACAGGTCACATCTGCCCCGTTTAAATCAGCGTCCAATGGTCAGGCAGAGAGAGCAGTGCAAACCATCAAGCAAGGCTTGAAGAAGGTAACTGAAGGCTCACTGCAGACTCGCCTATCCCGAGTCCTGCTTAGCTACCGCATGAGACCCCACTCACTCACTGGGATCCCACCTGTTGAACTGCTCATAAAAAGAGCACTTAAGACAAGGCTCTCGTTACTTCACCCTGATCTACATGAACAGGTAGAGAGCAGGCGGCTTCAACAAAGTGCATACCATGATAGCACAAATGTGTCACGTGAGATTGAAATCAATGATCCTGTATTTGTATTAAAATATGGACAAGGTCCCAAGTAGCTTCCCGACACTGTCATGGCCAAAGAGGGGAGCAGGGTGTTTCAGGTCAAACTTTAAAATGGACTCATTCACCAGAAACACTTGGACCAAATCAAACTCAGATTCACGGACTACCCCGAGCAACTCACCTTGGACCCTACCTTTTTGGTCCCCCAACACACACATCAGTGGCAACCGACACCACGGTTGACCACGAAGCAGAACCCATCATCCACAGCAGCCCTGCAGGGCCCAACACACCAAGCAGCCCAGCAAGGCCAGCTGCACAGCAGCCCAGCGAGGGCCCAACAAATGATTCAACAACACCAGTTTTCACACCGAGACGATCAACCAGGGCAAGAAGGGGACCAGATTCACTAGCATTGTAAATAGTTACACTATTGACTTTGTGGGGGAATGTTATATATGTGGACTTGTATTTACTCTGTACAGCCACCAGAGGGCTCATTCCCCGGAGTCCCAAGGGATCCCATAACCCCTTGGGAGCACAGGTATTTAAGAAGGCTTCACAGGTTGGAGAGGAACTCTGGAGACTTGCAATAAAAAACGAAGGTCACACTTTACTTTGAGCTGACAGTATTCAGTCTGACTCTTTCTCCATACACAACACAAAGCATATAGTTTAGTTAGCGGGTATGATTCAGTAATGTGGGAGATGGTTTGTACTTGTCCTCCAGGATGTTTGTCATCAATATGAAGACCCAATAGGTGAAGATTTGAGGTGCACTGTTCTTGTTCAGTTCGTAAGCGGTTGAGAAACGCCCAACTATGACGTGACAAGATTAAATGCAGTATCTCCAAATTTGCGGATGATACTAAGTTGGGTGGCAGTGTGAGCTGCGAGGAGGATGCTATTAGGCTGCAGAGTGACTTGGATAGGTTAGGTGAGTGGGCAAATGCATGGCAGATGAAGTATAATGTGGATAAATGTGAGGTTATCCACTTTGGTGGTAAAAACAGAGAGACAGACTATTATCTGAATGGTGACAGATTAGGAAAAGGGAAGGTGCAACGAGACCTGGGTGTCATGGTACATCAGTCATTGAAGGTTGGCATGCAGGTACAGCAGGCGGTTAAGAAAGCAAATGGCATGTTGGCCTTCATAGCGAGGGGATTTGAATACAGGGGCAGGGAGGTGTTGCTACAGTTGTACAGGGCCTTGGTGAGGCCACACCTGGAGTATTGTGTACAGTTTTGGTCTCCTAACTTGAGGAAGGACATTCTTGCTATTGAGGGAGTGCAGCGAAGGTTCACCAGACTGATTCCCGGGATGGCGGGACTGACCTATCAAGAAAGATTGGATCAATTGGGCTTGTATTCACTGGAGTTCAGAAGAATGAGAGGGGACCTCATAGAAACGTTTAAAATTCTGACGGGTTTAGACAGGTTAGATGCAGAAAGAATGTTCCCAATGTTGGGGAGGTCCAGAACCAGGGGTCACAGTCTGAGGATAAGGGGTAAGCCATTTAGGACCGAGATGAGGAGAAACTTCTTCACCCAGAGAGTGGTGAACCTGTGGAATTCTCTACCACAGAAAGTAGTTGAGGCCAATTCACTAAATATATTCAAAAGGGAGTTAGATGAAGTCCTTACTACTCGGGGGATCAAGGGTTATGGCGAGAAAGCAGGAAGGGGGTACTGAAGTTTCATGTTCAGCCATGAACTCATTGAATGGCGGTGCAGGCTAGAAGGGCTGAATGGCCTGCTCCTGCACCTATTTTCTATGTTTCTATGTTTCTATGTTTCTAATCCTGTTAGACAGTCAGCGATGATGTGGGACACTAAGCTGGGTGGCAGTGCGAGCTGTGAGGAGGACGCTAAGAAGCTGCAGGGTGACTTGGACAGGTTAGGTGAGTGGGCAAACGCATGGCAGATGCAGTATAATGTGGATAAATGTGAGGTTATCCACTTTGGTGGCAAAAACACGAAGGCAGAATATTATCTGAATGACGGCAGATTAGGAAAAGGGGAGGTGCAACGAGACCTGGATATCATGGTACATCAGTCATTGAAAGTTGGCATGCAGGTACAGCAGGTGGTGAAGAAGGCAAATAGTACGTTGCCCTTCATAGCTAGGGGATTTGAGTATATGCACAGGGAGGTCTTACTGCAGTTGTACAGGGCCTTAGTGAGGCCTCACCTGGAATATTGTGTTCAGTTTTGGTCTCCTAATCTGAGGAAGGATGTTCTTGCTATTGAGGGAGTGCAGCGAAGGTTCACCAGTCTGATTCCCAGAATGGCAGGGACTGACGTATGAGGAGTAACTGGATCGACTGGGCCTGTATTCACTGGAGTTTAGAAGGATGAGAGGGGATCTCATAGAAACATAAAATTCTGACGGGACTGGACAGGTTAGATGCAGGAAGAATGTTCCCACTGTTGGGGAAGTCCAGAACCAGGGGGCATAGTCTAAGGATAAGTGGTAACCCATTTAGGACTGAGATGAGGAGAAACTTCTTCACTCAGAGAGTTGTTAACCTGTGGCATTCTCTACCGCAGAGAGTTGTTGATGCCAGTTCATTGGATATATTCAAGAGGGAGTTAGATATGGCCCTTACGGATAAAGGGATCAAGGGGTATAGAGCGAAAGCAGGAATGGGGTACTGAGGTGAATGATGAGCCATGATCTTATTGAATGGTGGTGCACGCTCGAAGGGCCGAATGGCCTACTCCTGCACCTATTTTCTATGTTTCTATTTATAAGAGCATCTGTACTCTGCACACCTGCAAGTTGGAAGGAAAAAACCCAAAGAAATCAAAAAAAGATTTACCATATTGGGTGTCTCAACCGAACAAATCAGAGTGAATTAGCATCGTGATTTAGATAAACACTCAGTGCGGTTTTGTGGTATTTGTGCCAGGTTTGCTATTTTTGTGTGTTTGTCTCTTTGGAGCCAGGAACACTGCATGGGAGAAGCAGTTCTAAAATTGCAACAGGCTTTGTATTTTTCTATATAGCCCATACATTAATCAAACCAGTGGTCAGCATTGCCAGTATCTTCCTCTGTCTTTCCCACTGAGTAACATGACACAGCTGTCCAATGTTACTGCTCTGACGCATTTCCCGAAGTACAGAGGATTGCTCATTACTGATGGCACCCTAAAGCCCATTTTGGTTGTCAGTAACTGATTTGTATTTCGGTGCTTTGATATTTGAAAATGAAAGTGTAACTACATTTTTAACTACACATTGCATTGTGTCTGTGTACCCCACGGAGATATGGGTATGGCAGTGACGGAGCTGTAAGGCTGCATGAGGGCTTGATACAGGTGAGCATTAAATATGAAGCTAGTTGACCGGGAATATTTTGTGGTATGGGATCTTGGAGCATTTACTTGGTACATAGTGCTATTGGCTAGCCTTACCAAGCCAGATTCCTTAAAGTGTACCATCTTCTCCCATATCCTAAAGATACTGTAGCAATCATTGAGTCTGACCACCAGCTCCTGCTTGACATATGTGTAGCTGTCCTCTGGGCAAGGTGGCCTTCAGTTCCAAACAAGGCAGTCCTCGTTGGACGCATCTGATGCAGCAGAACATCTACTTGGAAGGCATGGTTCTACCACTTTTCATGTATCCATCTGGAGTTTCTGTCCTCTGTTCTATTGGGTTTTGTCCTGTTGCACTTTTTGTCCATATTTTTCCCACCATGCAGCTTTTGTACAGATTGAAAGGCTGTTGCTGCCTGCACAAGGCGAAAGCTGTGCAGAGAAGGTATAATAATGATATTCATGAACTGCCCTTGCAGAATCCAAAGGGACTAATTGTCTCTGCTGTCACATGATTTGGGCCTCATAGAGTAGACTTTTAACTAGATTTGCAGATTTGGGATCTTGTATCACAAGATAAGTTCAGATGAAGAAGGCCCATCAGCTCATTTGATCTCATGCTACAGATTGCTAACCCTACCCATTTCCCATTCAGCATCTAGCTGTTTCTTCAATGAATCGAATGTCCTGGCAACCTGTTCAGTTGCTGATCACCATTTGTGTAATGAAATAGATCCCGGCAGCTTCACTTCTCTGTACTTTGCCGTCTTTTCTTCTGCCATGGTGTATCAAAGAAAATATCAGGATTTACCTTCTGTACCCTGGCAAGTATTTTGCATACTTTACTAAGATCCTCACTGAGAAATCCCTTTAGTCAGCTAACACCCCTAGGTTTCTTTCAGATTTCTGGGATCCTGCTCCAAAAATAAGGGTGCAGTACGAGCATCACCACATTCATGTGGAGAGCTGAGACAGATGGAAGGGCTCGGAGCAATGCCATTCTCAGTGCCAACAGCCGAGAAGGATTTGACACACGCAGCACTATCAGGAAAGGGTATTAACACCGAGAACAACTTCATCAGTTCTCCCCCCTCCCCCCCCCAATCCCCCCATAGAGAGATCTCTTGGCCAATCAGAGCAAAGTGGATGCTTTGCCATTGTCCTTCAGGCTTGAATGGACCGTCTGGAGAAAACAATGAAAAGCAACTTCTGAGAACTTTGGGATGACATCTTTCAGGGTCTGCAGAATCGAGTTGATACCATCAGGTCTGCCCTCCTGCTGATCAGTGGTTATTCAAAACCAAGACCCAACACAAGTTGTGTGGCTAGACTCCGCCTTCATGATATTGTACAGGTACTCTCTCCTGATGACAGCTGATGTGACCTTGCTAGCCAGGCCCCTGAAATGCTAAATTGTTGCCCCTTCTCTTGAAACATCATCAAGGGACTGGTGTGGTCTGTAAATTCTGCTGAAAGAATAGCTGCCTCCTTTGGTGTAATCTTGTTCTACGTACTTCTGCCATTTCCTCTTCCTTCTGCTCCTGTTTGCCTCCATCACAAGAACATATATGGCAATGCCCATAGTGAATCCCATGGTAAGGACTCCATGCCAAAAGAGTTGGAAGAAAAACAATCCTCAGCCTGAAACTGCTCAAAGCCAGCTTGGAGAATCCTATTTTAGTTGCGCAGCTGAGATTTTTCTAATTGTTTTCGTCAAAGCTCATGTTTCAGACAAAGTTTGTGGACATTCAAAACTTGTAAACCCAACTACTTCCTGATTGACAAGTCATGCAGGTAACTTGCCCCTTTGCAAGCTTAACTTAAAATTAGGTGCAATTCTGGTGCAAATGGCAAATTTCTGTGGCAGTAGTTTTTGTCCTCATTATCCATGATTGGCATACATTGGGGGGTACATCTGCCAACAGCTAATTCCACCCCGAATTTAGTCTGTATTTTGGAATGGATATTACTCTGGCATGTTTGACTTATGCCTTTAATTCCAGTCCTCTCTGACAGCACTATACCATTCTGCATCCAAATAATTTGGAATTTTGGGCCCAACCTTTTTCTTTTCTCAGAATGTCAAAACTGTAGAACTCATAATGGTCTCACTCTTCCATTTTCCTACTGTCTAGTGGCTTTTAAACCCCAAGCTTAGCATCACATTTGATTTAATTGGTCTTATCTCTTGCTCATATCTGATGAACCCTTGCATGATGGGATTGATTTCAACATAGGGAGGATGCAGGGATGAGGAAGAATGTGTAAATTATAATAGGAGTTTAGGAAAAATGTCCAGGGGAGCAATGAATATAACTGAAATAGCGGATGCATTGACAGTCATTTTCCAACATTCCATTGACTCTGGATCAGTTCCTATCGAGTGGAGGGTAGCCAATGTAACCCCACTTTTTAAAAAAGGAGGGAGAGAGAAAACAGGGAATTATAGACCGGTCAGCCTGACATCGGTAGTGGGTAAAATGACGGAATCAATTATTAAGGATGTCATAGCAGCGCATTTGGAAAGAGGTGACATGATGGGTCCAAATCAGCATGGATTTGTGAAAGGGAAATCATGCTTGACAAATCTTCTGGAATTTTTTGAGGATGTTTCCAGTAGAGTGGACAAGGGAGAACCTGTTGATGTGGTATATTTGGACTTTCAGAAGGCTTTCGACAAGGTCCAACACAAGAGATTAATGTGCAAAGTTAAAGCACATGGGATTGGGGGTAGTGTGCTGACATGGATTGAGAACTGGTTGCCAGACAGGAAGCAAAGAGTAGGAGTAAATGGGGACTTTTCAGAATGGCAGGCAGTGACTAGTGGGGTACCGCAAGGTTCTGTGCTGGGGCCCCAGCTGTTTACATTGTACATTAATGATTTGGACGAGGGGATTAAATGTAGTATCTCCAAATTTGCGGATGACACTAAGTTGGGTGGCAGTGTGAGCTGTGAGGAGGATGCTATGAGGCTGCAGAGTGAGTTGGATAGGTTAGGTGAGTGGGCAAATGCATGGCAGATGAAGTATAATGTGGATAAATGTGAGGTTATCCACTTTGGTGCTAAAAACAGAGAGACAGACTATTATCTGAATGGTGACAGATTAGGAAAAGGGGAGGTGCAACGAGACCTGGTTGTCATGGTACATCAGTCATTGAAGGTTGGCATGCAGGTACAGCAGGCGGTTAAGAAAGCAAATGGCATGTTGGCCTTCATAGCGAGGGGATTTGAGTACAGGAGCAGGGAGGTGTTGCTACAGTTGTACAGGGCCTTGGTGAGGCCACACCTGGAGTATTGTGTACAGTTTTGGTCTCCTAATTTGAGGAAGGACATTCTTGCTATTGAGGGAGTGCAGCGAAGGTTCACCAGACTGATCCCCGGGATGGCAAGACTGACCTATCAAGAAAAACTGGATCAACTGGGCTTGTATTCACTGGAGTTCAGAAGAATGAGAGGGGACCTCATAGAAACGTTTAAAATTCTGATGGGTTTAGACAGGTTAGATGCAGGAAGAATGTTCCAAATGTTGGGGAAGTCCAGAACCAGGGGTTACAGTCTAAGGATAAGGGGTAAGCCATTTAGGACCGAGATGAGGAGAAACTTCTTCACCCAGAGAGTGGTGAACCTGTGGAATTCTCTACCACAGAAAGTTGTTGAGGCCAATTCACTAAATATATTCAAAAAGGAGTTAGATGTCGCCCTTACTACTAGGGGAATCAAGGGGTATGGCGAGAAAGCAGGAATGGGGTACTGAAGTTGCATGTTCAGCCATGAACTCATTGAATGGCGGTGCAGGCTAGAAGGGCTGAATGGCCTACTCCTGCACCTTTTTTCTATGTATGTTTCTAAATAAAAATAGAACATTCTGGAAAAGTTCAGCAGGTCAGGCAGTATCTGTGGAGAGAGAAACAGAGTTAACGTTAAAAGTCGATCATCGAGGAGTAGGATTAATTGGATAGCTCTGCTAAAGAGCTGGCATGGGCATGATGGATCCTTTGTGCCATATCATTCTATGATTCTGTGAACTGTGTCAATAAACTAAAGAGGGACAGGAAGGATTGGATAGAATTATTACAGACCTTCGGTATCTTATTTGTGAAATTGTAATATAATAGAAAGTGACATAAGCTTCCACTGTTGCTTTTCACAAAGGTCTTTAATAATTTTGTAATTGACCAAAGTGATTAAACTGATTTCAATTAAAAATAGCTTAATTCCATTTAGAATACATGCTGTCGTCTACTTTGAGGGATCATGGGTGTGATGAATGCATCCAAGCACTTATACACAGAAAAATGTCTTGCCAAATTTCAGTACTTCTATTTGGACCTTTTTGATATACTTGAACAAATAATACCCTCTAAGTGTGATGCCATAAGTAGTTAGAAGATTAAGGATTACTGAATTATTAGTGATAGAAAGCTTTTTTCATAATCTTATTAATTTGCATTTGCACATCATTGCCATCTCTGGTTGACTGTGTATGTTCAGTATAGTTCAAGAACCATGAAATGGCAGAAGCCTATTACAAATTTCAGAAAAATTTTGTTCAGGATAACACTAGGGCAGGAAAACCCATTAATATATAGGAAATAGAGCTTCAAAGTAAAATATCTTTTGGATTATACTATATAGACTGCTCGGGTGAATTGGTTGAATACTGTGGACACCGGTGGACCTACTAGACTGAAGACTGGGTGTTGCAGAAGGTTGAGATACTGATCCTTTCACTCCTGGAATCTGGGCTCAATCTAGCCCAGACTGCTTCATGCAGGCATATTTCCCGTTGGTTTTACAGGAGGTAGAACTGGCATGGTTTCCAAGGAAGTCTGGGATCTCAACACCAAAAGTCTCGTTTGGTCTCAGGGTATGATTCTCACTTGGGGAAATGCACTGTTTGAAATGCGAGAGGTCTTGGGTTCAAATCATGGACGAGCCCCATACTTTATACGGGATCCTGGGCTTCATGAATAGAGATATAGAGGTACAAAAGCGTGGAAATTATGAAGACCCTCTATAAAACACTAGTTCGGCCTCAACTGGAATATTGTGTCCAATTCTGGGCACTACACTTTAGGAAGGATATGAAGGCCTTAGAGAGGGTTCAGAAAAGATTTACGAGAATGATTCCAGGGATGAGGGACTTCAGTTGGGTGGATAGACTGGAGAAGCTATGGTTATCCTCCTTAGAACAGAGAAGATTGAGAGGAGATTTGATTGAGGTGTTCAAAATTATGAGAGGTCTGAAGAGAGGAGATAAAGGGAAACTGTTCCCATTGGCAGAAGGGTAGAGAACCAGAGGACACAGATTTAGGGTGATTAGCAAAAGAACCAAAGGTGACATTAAAAAAAACTTTTTTACACAATGAGTGGTTAGGATCTGTAATGCACTGTCTGAAAAGGTGGAGGAGGCTTTCAAAAGTGAGTTGGATAAGTACCTGAAAAAACATTTTTTGCAGGGCTACGGGGAAAGGGCAGCTGAGTGGGCCTAGCTGAAGTGCTCTTGGAGAGCCGGCACAGGCTTGACGGGCTGAATGGCCGCCTTCCATGCTGTAACCATTCTATAATTCTAAATTATGTCACGACAGGGAGGAGACAGGTGGAAAAAAAACTCCAGTTCCCCCAATTTCTTTGTAGCCATAAAAGATCTGAAACCTGCAATAACAGGTTTTGCCTCCATTCCGTGCCTCTCCGTTCCTACTATGCAAGAAAGATATCCAGGTTCTCGGCTACTGTATCCTGGATGTGAGTTTGAACATGAAAGGTATTATTTGTTAAGTAATGTTATTGTGTATTTCTATTTAATGAATTTCAAAACAAAACCTTTGAGTATATTCCCTCGTGTATATATAACAAAAACAGATTATCTGGTCATTATCACATTGCTGTTTGTGGGAGCTAGCTGAGCGCAAATTGGCTGCCGCATTTCCTACACTACAACAGTGATTGCACTTCTAAAAGCATTTCATTGACTGTAAAACATTTTGGGACGTCCTTTGGTCATGAAAGGTGCTATATAAATGCAAGTCTTTCTTTGTAGTTAGTTGATTTCATAATTACATAGAATTTACAGCACAGAAACAGACCATTTGACCCAACGGGTGTTTATGCTCCACACGAGCCTCCTCCTAACTGTCTTCATCTAACCCTATGAACATATTCTTCTATTCCTTTCTCCTTTGTTTATTTATTCAGCTTCCCCTTAAATGCATCTATGCTATACACCACGCTCTATGTCGAAGCGAGATCCACATTCTCACCAATTTCTGCATAAAAAAGTTTCTCCTGAATTCCCAATTGGATTTATTAGTGACTATCTTGTAGTTATGGCTCCTAGTTTTAGACTCTTTCTCCCCCCCTCCCCCCCCCCCCACCTCCCCCACTCCGTCACAAGTGGAAGCATCAATTTTTATGTATACAGAGTATATGCCATACAGATTTGAAGAAATCTGTTGCTGTGTTCAAATAGAATAAATTGAATTTATGGTCTAAATTTGTGATGGGGACATCAAAAATACTGCTTGCGATTTTCCATCCAACCAGGTGGAACATCTCAGGTGATGAGCCTGCAATTTTTGCGCATGGCAAGCAAGGTTCCCTACCACTACAGGCACATGGAAAATTCCTGTCTGTGTTTGAAATTTATCTAGAACCTCTTAGTTTCTCACTTTATAGTTTGTCTCTTTTTGAAAATATGAAGTGAATCTAACAGAAAAACACTACAGCAAGTACAGTACAAAGTCTAAACTACCAGGGCAAAACTGATGTGCTTTTATTTCAGAGTTGTGGGTAGTGTGCCAGAATTCTAAGCTGCGCTCATGATACTGGGTGGTGGAATATAAAATATGGTGTAGGTATGCATACAAGCTATATGCACTTAGTTAGGGCAAATATATGTGCATTAGGCTATGGGAAAAGAGCTGGGGTAATGGGGACTAATTGGACAGCTCTTTCAAATAGTCGTCACAGGCATGATGGGCCGAATGGTCTCATTCTGTGCTGTAAGATTTTCATATTCTAGTCCGGTTTTAAATTAAAATTCCATTGAAATAATCTTATATTCAATGTGATTTAAAAATTAATGCAATTCTGAAAATTTAAGACTTCCTGTGCTGCATTGCCATGCTCAACAGTCAAAAGATCTTAAAAAAACATTTCTGCTTCAATTCTACCCTTTGAAATGACATTCTGCTGCAGGTTGGTAAAGAGTAGTCCCTCCGGGGTAGTCAGACTGTGATTCAGACACAACAGATACTTGCCCAGAAGGATTGCAACGACAGTTGGGCCTGCCAGTTTCGATCAATATGTAAAACACGGATAATTTTAATCTAACCCTCCTGGCAGAAAACTGACTGGATTGGACCAGCTGCCCGTTTTATACCCCGCCCAATTTTATGTTCCAATGAAATTGTGTGGGTTCGATCAAAATTACCCCCATGGTCTGTTTGGAATATACTTCTGAGTACTTCAGACTTGTGAAAGAGAGAGGATTACAGTTAAGGTTTGGCTGTTCACGTTGCTGACATTTTAGCACCGTTATTGCATTAGGGATCATCTGTAAATGTTATATTTTCTCAAGTACAAAGCAGTACTCTTATCTTTTTGCTAATTCCATACTTTCCCAAAATTCTACTGTTTTAAAAAAAAATGAAAATTGATCATTATTTTTACATGAAAGAAAGTGTACGTAGAACATTATCGACTCTTACCCCTCACGTGGCCTTGAAAGGCCTAGTGTTTGTGAAAATGACATTCATGGCTGATCCCTTATTACTCTAGTTTTAAATGTCTAGATAGTCTCAAAGACACAAAAAAGCCCCCTGTACTTGTTAATGTTTTAATTTGCAGTGTTTTTCAATACATATTTTCCTGGTGCAGTTTTTTATCCTTCGACTGGCACAGAATATGGGAGTGAAGTTCTGCCGCGGTTCTGATCGCTGGACAATTGGGAAAACCTTCGCGGAATCCCGCTTCCTGAAAGCTTACACATTACTAAGACTTTTTCTTGTTTTGTATCCTCAGTGGTATGTTTTACGATGGAAACTACACTTACTTGGTTGAACCTGCACCAAGGAATAATGAGAACTTACTGGTAAGTCTTGTTTTGCAGACTTCTATGCAGTTAAATGTTGTAATGATGTTGTAGTACAAAATCCTTCTCTGCCTTTTCCTGGCAATAGCTCTCTTTTTAATCCAAATACAGGTTTCAGTATAAAATGGCAATCTGAGTTTCATTCTGCGGTAATGGCATCAATGTTTAAAGGTTTTGCTTTGCTTCAGTTCTGTAAAACAAAAATTTCCATTAAAGAAAAGGGGAATTAAAGAATTATAAAAATAGAGCGGTTGTTAATATACAAGAACAGTTTCTGATAATACGTGTTCTTACTCCTTGTTTTGTTTTACTACATTTCTCCCTGGCCTCTCTACCCCTTCACTCTTGAAAGCGCTGTTTCTTTGCTGGGATATCATTCCATAGGTAACTTTTACCTCATGGGTATATCATTCAAATAGTCATTTTTCACATCTCCGTCCTGTGAGAGGGCATCACAGTGACTCCCGTTGTCCTCATCCACAATTCACTCACGTACACTTCCAGTGGAGGTCACTAACTAGCAACCTAGAGCAGGGACCCTGGCCATTCGCTGCCACCCCCGCCCCTCCGCCCTCAATGAGGGTGCTGCAATCAATTGTAGGCTTTTTGCTGAAATCGGCTAACTCAGCAAAAACCTGGGATTGAAATGGGGATCTTTCTTATCAGCAAGACTCGGACAGTCACTGCGTCACCAACTTGGTTGCATTGTTATGGCAATTGCCTTTCAATTTTGGAGGTACAGTATTAGCATTTTGGAAGTGGGGTTCCTGGCCACCATTGGAGTTTTGCTGTGGTAGTTCAGAGGCCTGCTGCAATGCGGGGAAACCGATGGAGCTGCCAGTGGTGGGGAGGGGGTTTTGGCAGGGTCTCATGAGTGGGAAGGTGAGAGGGAGGGAGGGAGGGTGAGTCAGCAGAGGCCAAACGTTTTCTTGTGAGTCAGAAGGAGCACTCTTGGCTCCTCCTGGCCCCACAAAAGGAACTTTACCACTTGATTTTTGTGGCCTCCTGAATCTTCGGAGCAGTTTTTACTGGGTGGGACGGCCGCAGCACTTAAATGGCCATCGGGGTCCTATTGATGTAATAGGCGGTGAAGCTGATCAGGTGGGCAAATGGATAGTATCTGTCAGAGTGCAGGCCTTCTATCTGCAGCAAAATCATTTTCTTTACATATTCGAACCATCGATGCAGGACTGCCACTTCAATTTTCTATCGGCAACTCGAGGCGGGCCGTTTACAGATGTGAGCCCCTCCCCTCGATTATTAAAATTACCCCACTCCTGGGATTTGGGAGGTGTGCAGTTTTAGACTGCTTTCTTCTTTTCGTTTTGTTGCTTTAAACGTCAGATTACACACACACTCAATTGTAATAATGCAGGATCAGATTTTTGTTGAAACCACATACTAGCCACAACCAGTATGAGTGCACAAGTCTGTTTCATACGGCACAAAACCAGTATGATAGCTGCTGAGACATCACACTATCCATGATTCCAGTGTGAGTTACTAAACTGTGTTCCCTTCCATTTCTTGTACTGATTCTCCCCTTTGATCACTACAATCCATGCGCACTATCAATAAATCATGGCACATCAAAGGATAACAATGTAAACTAAACAGCCAGGCACTCAACTCTTCGGAATTGCTTTATTGCCGCAATAAAACTCTTGTCATCCATTTTATTACTATTGGCACATCCGATATGGCTGAATGACTCATACCTTATACTATCTTCTTTCCTGTGAGAATATCATTTGCTTTGATCTCCTCTTACCCACTTTACAACCCATGCTCAGCAGAAAGCTGTTTGAACCCTTAACCCAGCATATGCTGATGTCACAGACTGCACAGAAAGAATAGCGAGGTATTCGGGTAATATGGACTTTCGCTCCCACATGCAGCAGTTAGTGGGTGAATGTCCCACCCCGTCACACTTCTAGTGTTGGAGTGAGGACCCAACAATTTTGGGTCCCAGTATTTAAAATGAAGCAGCTTGGACCTGAACTCCTTGGTTTGCAGAAACCTTGTTTAAATGTAACAACAAATGAGAGTGTGTCTGCTGCACTGATCCAGCAAAAGCATTTTAATGTCATTATGGATTCATTGCACACCCACCGGTTGCAGGCATGACAAAATCAGCAAGCATTTTTGAAGTTCTGTCCTTTCAAGCTTCACATAAATATTTGATGTTTTCCCCAGAGGTATTTAAAATATGCATAAAAATGGAATATCTATTTGTGCACTACAAATTTGTAGGTGGTAAGGCTGTTCAAGGGTTGAAACAAGAGTTTTAAAAATATAAAAAACAAATTAGTTATCCTTTTTAAAATAAAAACTTAGATATATAAAAAGGAAAAGAGTGGCTAGAGTAACTGTTGGTCCCTTAGAGGACGAGACCGGGGAATTAGTAATGGGGAAAATTTTGTATCAGTCTTTACAGTAGAGTATACGAACAATATTCCAACAGTGGATAGTCAAGGGGTTATAGGGGGGGGAGGAACTTAACACAATCACAATCACTAAGAAGGTGGTAATCAGTAAGATAATGGGACTAAAAGCAGATAAATCCTCTGGACCCGATGGCTTGCATCCCAGGGTCTTGAGAAGTAGCAGCAGGGATTGTGGATGCATTGGTTGTAATTTACCAAAATTCCCTGGATTCTGGGGAGGTCCCAGCAGATTGGAAAACTGCAAATGTAATGCCCCTATTTAAAAAAAGGGGACAAAAAAAAAGGCAGGAAACTATAGACCAGTTAGCCTAACATCTATGGTTGGGAAAATGTTGGAGTCTTATTATTAAAGAAGCAGTAGCAGGACATTTGGTAAATCAAAATTCAGTCAGGCAGAGTTAGCATGGATTTATGAAGGGGACGTCATGTTTGACAAATTTGCTGGAGTTCTTTGAAGATGTAATGAGCAGGGTGGATAAAGGGGAACCAGTGGATGTGGTGTATTTGGACTTCCAGAAGGCATTTGAAAAGGTGCCACATAAAAGGTTACTGCATAAGATAAAAGTTCATGGCGTTGGGGGTAATATATTAGCATGGATAACTAACAGAAAACAGAGAGTCGGGATAAATCTCTGGTTGGCAATCAGTAACCAGTGGTGTGCCGCTGGGACATCAACTATTTACAATCTATATTAACGACTTGGAAGAAGGGACTGAGAATAACGTAGCCAAGTTTGCTGACGATACAAAGATGAAAGGAAAAGCAATGTGTGAGGAGGACACACAAAATCTGCAAAAGGACATAGACAGGCTAAGTGAGTGCGCTAAAATTTGACAGATGGAGTATAATATTGGAAAGTGTAAGGTCATGAAAAAAATCAAAGAGCAGGTTATTATTTAAATGGAGAGAGATTGCAAAGTGCTGCAGTACAGCGATACCTGGGGGTACTTGTGCAAGAAACACAAAAGGTTAATATGCAGGTACAGCAAGTGATCAGGGAGGCCAATGGCATCTTGGCCTTTATCGCAAAAGGGATGGAGTATAAAAGCAGGGAAATCTTGCTTCAGTTGTACAGGGTATTGGTGAGACCACACCTGGAATACTGTGTGCAGTTTTGGTTTCCATATGTACGAAAGGATATACGTGCTTTGGGGGCTGTTCAGAGAAGGTTCACTAGGTTGATTCCGGAGATGAGGGGGTTGTCTTATGAGGAAAGGTTGAGTAGGTTGGGCCTCTACTCATTGGAATTCAGAAGAATGAGAAGTGATCTTATCAAAACAAATAAGATTATGAGGGGCTTGACAAAGTGGATGCAGAGAGGATGTTTCCACTGATAGGGGAGACTAGAACTAGAGGGCAAAAGCTTAGAATAAGTGGCCACCCATTTAAAACTGAAATGAGGAGAAATTTCTTTGAGGGTTGTGGTTCTGTGGAACTCACTGCCTCAGAGAGCTGTGGAAGCTGGGACATTGAATAAATTTAAGACAGAAATAGACCGTTTCTTAAACGATAAAGGAATAAGGGGTTATGGGGAACGGGCAGGGAGGTAGACCTGAGTCCATGATCGGATCAGCCATGATTGTATTGAATGGCGGAGCAGGCTCAAGGGGCCGGATGGCCTACTCCTGTTCCTATTTCTTATGTTATTATGTATCTACAAAAATGAAGTAGCTGTTTCATTCTACTTTGCAATTTATTTGGATTATTAAAGATTAGGATTTCTTTTGCAGCACAGATACGATGGGCCGAATGGCTTCTTGTGTTGTAAATGGCTAGGGTTCTTTGATTCTAATACGGTCCTCACTATTCTGAGAGGTAGATTTCATGCTGCTATTGTGGGCCTGTGTAGATGGGTTTTATAAAGGAAGAAAAAAGATGCTCCTTCCAGTTCAAGATGAATAAATGAACCAACAGGTTCTCATAAATCTAGTTTTACAATCAACCTTCAATGTAACGAATCCCCTCTCTTGGCTCCGGCTTGGCTCTCTTGGTGGCTATGTTTTGTGTCGGGGGAGGAATCTGCTCCAAAATGTTAATTGAGAAATCTTTGGAACAAGATGTATCTGGGTCCCATTGAAGTTAGTGAGAGTCCACTGGAGCAGCCGTTGATTTTCAGGGCCAGGGATTTACAAAGATCAATAGAGGAAGGTTCAATCATGGGACAGCATTTATCTTTAACTCTCTGAGTTGGTCAATTTACAATTGGTGGAATCACTTTTACCCTAAGCTTATATAACTGTGCAGAAACAATTACAACATTTAACATTGGGACTTAAACTTCAAGAAATCTGCTTTTTTGAATAGTATGATTATTGATGCACAGAATGATTTACACCTTCTTGCTCTACTCCGAGCTCAGCCTTACTTGTCCTGTTCCTCCACCTTGTTCCCCCGCCACTCATTACCTCCTTCAAATTTATTTGGTTGTAGATTTGAATTGTGAGTTAGATGATGGATTTTGCCAGTTCAGAATTGAAATACAGTACATAAATTTTGCTCAATACATTGAGTGATTTTCTAATTTGTTCCTTTGCCATCAAATTTAGCCAAACATATATCTTTTAAAAGCAGTGTGAAAACTTTGCAGGAAGCAAAAGTACACAAAATCTGCTTATAAAAGCAGATGCTGATAAATGCTCAATGCTACATTGGGATCCATAGTTAGAAACTTTGTTATTTCGTACCACAGGCATTTTCATAGGTTAGTTCCTTAGGCTTGTGACTTTGGCACTCATGAGCTATTCCAGTCTCAGTTGTGAAAATAATAATAGTATTTCATGGCTACCCATGGCATATCTTTTGTTACTTTCAAGGGTTAGAAGCTTTCTTTTTGCCTTTTTGCACCCAGCTAACGCAACATAATCACAGGATTAAAGCAGCATGTTGCATGAGAAGGGTTACACAATTGACTAATGTTTGAGCTGAAGGCATTCAGTGTCCCATGTCAAGGACTTGAGTTGGGCACAGAGCCAAAGTGTGTTCATAAATTCTCTGATATCTATTGGCGATTTAAAAATGTATTTAAACATTCTCACTGTCAAATAGAACTCCATATTTCCATTGTTAAAATTGCCTTTTGTGCAAAATACTTCTTGTACCCTCAACGACCCTTGAGTATCTATGAAACCCAAAATTTATATAGTGTTCTCCTATGAGGTGAGGGTCTTTACAACACCTCTTTCAGACTCTTGGGCAGATGTATAAGAAGGCTCATCTGAGAGGTGGATTCTCATTTCTAGTCTCTAATGCCTTTATCTCTCTCTCTCTGTTGCAACTTTTCTTGACTCTGTTTAATAGATGCTTTTTTGGTCACTGCTCCTCTCTTGTTCCTTGTACATGTCAAATACACAGGCCCACACACACTTCCTTCTTCCTACATCGCATTTTATTAGAATGAAGACACAATGCACAGATCACCTATTCCGACTCATTCTTTCCCAGCACCTCAAAACAGTGGTGCTTCTAACCTCCCCCATTTTCTTTTCTATTATGTTTAGAATAACTCCACAAAACTGAGTACTGTAAGCTTAAACTGATATGACCTTAGTCTCTTTAATAAAACTCCAGCGTGCCAAAGCAACATGGCAGACAACCTTTTATACTCGCTTGCATGAGGTGTGCAGTTGACCCTTGGGTCTCCAACCGGTGCGCCCTCTGATGGCAAATCTTACACAGTTATAATGTTTACATACATAACATCACTCCTCCTCAAAGTCTTTGATACAAGTTATTTACAAGTTGAGGCGATCTGGGGCCCTTTGATCCCTGGTTGAATGCCTGAGTTTGAACCCTGGCATGGATGAGTTGGTCAGGCCATTGCTGCACTGCAGTACGGCTGGTCTGACCGGACTATTGGGCATGGTGGGTTCATCCTCTTGATTGACAGCGAGGTCGATTGCCGGTTGGGTGTGTGTTGGTGGATCGATGATCATGTCCTCTTCCAGTTGTTCCTGGTTGTCAGTGAATCACATTTTGGTCTGATCCAAATGCTTTCTGCACGTTTGTCCATTACATAGTTTGACAATAAACACTCTATTCTCCTCCTTGGCCAAGACAGTGCCAGCAATCCATTTGGGACCATGACCATAATTAAGGACAAACAAAGGGTCGTTTACATCACTGTCACGCGATACAGCCGTGCGATCGTGGTACATGTTTTGCCAGTGATGCTGGGTTTCCACGTGATCATTAAGATCTGGGTGGACTAGGGAGAGCCTGATTTTGAGTGCTCTCCATTAACAATTCCACCAGGGGAACCCCGGTAAGCGAGTGGGGTCGCATCTGGTAGTTGAGCAGAACCCGAGATAAACGGGTCTGCAGGGAGCCATCCGTCACGCAATTCAAGCTCTGCTTAATGGTTTGGACTCCCCATTCTGCTTGACCGTTGGATGCGGGGTTAAACGGGGCAGATCTGACATGCTTAATGCCATTCTGGTCAGAAACTCGTTGAATTCCGAGCTGGCGAAACACGGTCCATTGTCACTGACTAGGCCGTCGGGCAAGCCATGAGTTGCGAACATGGCCTGGAGGCTTTCAGTGGTGGCAGTGGATGTGCAGGATGACATGATTACACATTCAATCCATTTAGAGTAAGCGCCCACTAATACTAAAAACATCTTTCCTAGAAAGGGGCCATCAAAATCTACGTGGATCCTGGACCACGGTTTGGAGGGCCATGACCACAGACTCAGTGGAGCCTCCCTTGGTGCATTGCTCAACTGTGAGCAAGTGTTACATTGGTGTATGCATGACTCTAAATCCGAGTCAATGCCGGGCCACCAAATGTGTGACCTGGCGATAGCCTTCATCATGACAATGCCTGGGTGGGTACTGTGTAGGTCGCGTATAAACGTTTCCCTGCCTTTTTTTGGCAAAACCACGTGATCATCCCATAAGAGACAATCCGACTGGATGGACATTTCATCTTTACGTCAGTGAAACAGCTTGATTTCATCTTGCATTTCCCTGGGAACAGCCAAACAGCTGCCATTTAGGATGCAACTTTTTACTAGTGATAGCACAGGATCCTGGCTAGTCCAGGTCCTGATCTGGCGAGCCGTGACGGGTGACCCCTCGTTCTCAAAAACATCCATGACCAGAAGCAAGTCTGCGAGTTGCGCCATTTCGACCCCAATGGTGGGCAATGGTAGCCGACTGAGGGCATCAGCACAGTTCTCCGTGCCTGGTCTGTGGCGGTTAACATAGTCATAGGTGGACAATGTTAGTGCCTATCTTTGGATGCGGGACGAAGCATTGGTGTTTATACCTTTGCTTTCTGAAAACAGCGAAATGAGCGGTTTGTGGTCGGTTTCAAGCTCAAACCGAAGTCCAAATAGGTATTGGTGCATTTTCTTAACCCCGTATACACATGCTAACGCCTCTTTCTCGGCCATACTGTAGGCTCTTTCAGCCTTAGATAGACTTCTAACCCATATGCAACCGCTTGCAGTTTGCCTGACACATTGGTTTGCTGTAACACACATCCGACCCCATACGAAGATGCATCACAAGCTAGCACTAAACGTTTATACGGGTCATACAATACAAGTAACTTGTTAGAACATAGCAGGTTTCTGGCCTTCTCAAAAGCTGTCTCTTGAGATTTACCCCAAACCCAGTCATCACCCTTATGTAGCAACGTGTGCAATGGTTCCATCAAAGTGCTCAGCCCGGGTAGAAAGTTACCAAAATAGTTGAGTCCCAGGAACGAATGCAGCTCCATCACATTCTGAGGTCTGGGTGTGTTCTTGATGGTCTCCGACTTTGAGCCCATGGGTCTGATGCCGTCTGCCGCAACCTTTCTCCCCAAAAATCCGATCTCTGGCACCAGGAAAACACACTTGGAGCGTTTAAGCCGGAGTCTCACTCTGTCTAGTCGACTTAGAACCTCTTCCAGGTTGTGCAGGTGCTTGGATGGTGTCACGACCGGTGATCAGGATGTCGTCTTGAAACACAACGGTGCACGGAACCGATTTCAGCAAACTCTCCATGTTCCTCTGGAAGCCACATGAATCCCAAAAGGGCATCTATGGTATGTAAACAGTCCTTTGTGCATGTTGATGCACGTCAATTTTTTCGAAGATTCAGCCAGCTCCTGTGTCATGTAAGCGGAGGTTAGATCCAATTTGGTGAACGACTTCCCCCTGTTAACGTTGCGAACAGGTCATCCACCTGGGGTAGTGGATACTGGTCTTGTAACGAGACTCGATTGATCGTTACCTTGTAGTCTCAGCAGATTCTGACCATGCCATTGCTTTTCAACACTGGAACAATTGGACTGGCCCACTCGTTGAACTCAACTGGCGCTATGATTCCTTCTTGTTGAAGTCTGTCCGGTTCGATCTCGACTTTCTCCCTCATCATATATGGAACCGCTCGAGCCTTGTGATGAACAGGCCGTGCATCAGGGACTAGATGGATCTGCACCTTGGCGCCTGTGACGTTGCCGATACCTGGTTCAAATAGTGACGGAAATTTGCGCAGCATTTGAGTGCACAAGGCGTCATCCACCAAAGACAGTGCTTTGATGTCATCCCAGCTCCATCAAATGTTTCCTAGCCAGCTTCTGCGAACAGCATTGAGCCATCGCCTGGTACAATCCACAGTGATAAGTCATGCACAGCTCCATCGTACGATACCTTCACTGCTGCACTGCCAGTGACTGGTATGAACTCTTTGATGTAAGTGCGCAGCTTGGTATGGATTGGGCTCAGATTGGGCCTTTGTGCCTTGTTGCTCCACAGTTTTTCAAAAGCCTTCTGGCTCATAATTGACTGACTCGCCCCCATGTTCAACTCCATGGAAACTGGAATGCCATTTAATTTGACTTTCAGCATTATAGGAGGGCTCTTGGTGGTGAAGGTGTGTAACCCATACACTTCTTCCTCGGCCTCGAGTTGAGTTGCGCCTCTCACTTGTTCTGCGCGATCCACTTCGGATCGACCATCTTCTGCCGACTCTGCCACGTGGTGAGTCGCAGCACGTTTTCACATTCGCTGGAGGTGCCCCATTGTTTGGCAGCCTTTCCACACGTAGTGCTCGAATCGATATAGATGGGCTCTATGAGTACCCCCGCAGTGACAACATGGTGTTAATGGATTCGCATTCACGCCCCATGGTGGACTCTCAGTCATTCTAGGTCTTGCAGCTGCAGATGTGTAGGCCCATGTACAGTTCTGCCTGCAAGCTAACGGCGTTATTTTATGCACAGTACTTATCGGTGAGCGTCAATGCTGAGAAGATATCAGTTTAGTATTATCATTCGTGGACATGAAAACCTGGGCTATCGTGATGGCCTTGTTCAGGTCTGGGGATTCGGCAGACAGCAGCATGCGAAGAATGACCTCGTGGCCAAATCCATGCGTGAAAAAGTCCCGCAGCATTTCCCCCAAATATCCAGCAAAATCGCAAGGTCCCGCAAGGCGTCTTAGGTCGGTGACATCACTCACCACATCCTGGCCCTCGGAGCAATGGTGCGTATAGAAGCGATACCTGGCCATTAAGATGCTCTCCTTCGGCTTGAGGTGTTCCCGAACCAGCGCACATAACTCTGCATATGTCTTTTCCGTTGGTTTCATCGGTGCTAGCAGATGCTTGATGAGGCCGTATGTTGTAGACCCACAAACGGTGAGGAGAATCATCCTGCACTTGATCGCTTTATCGTCCGCATCCAGCTTGTTGGTCATGAAGTACTGGTCGAGACGTTCAATAAAGGCTTCCCAATCATCACCCTCTACAAATTGCTGAAGAATACCATAGTGATCTGTTACTCATCGCCAATTGTTATGTTTAGAATAACTCCACAAGACTGAGCACTGTAAGCTTAAACTGATATGACCTTGGTCTCTGCTAAAACTCCAGAGTGCCAAAGCAGCATGGCAGACAACCTTTTATATTCGCTTGCATGAGGTGTGCAGGTGACCGTTGGGCCTCCAACCGGTGGGCCCTCTGGTGGCAAGTCTTACACAGTTATAATGTTGACATACATAACACTTTCCTCCTCATCTAAAGCCTTTTTATACCTAGATTTGGTGTCACCTCATCTCTACTTGTGATTTATCGAGTCTCCTCATACGTTCTTTATCCTGCTGGCACCTACATTTAGAGTTTCTCAGTAAAAGAAAATTCTGGCCCTTGGAGAGTTGGTGGGCCAGGTTTATTGGGGACGTTGCCAGTGTCCCACCATAACTCTGGCAGGAGACCTGTGGAACTTCCAGAAAGTAGTAGAGATTCAGTTGCACCGGGTATCCAACATTTCTGGGAACCTCCATCCACTCCTTTCAAGACAAATGATAGCAAGGCGGCGAAACTAGATGTAGTGACGCCTTACACTGATAATTCCCATTCCTTTGACTAAGTCAGGGCCTGGCATATTAGTGGAGGATGGTACACCAAATAAAGTGAGACTTACCAGTTTCCACATGGGTGGACGTGGGCCCATCTATGGCTCCAGACCAAGAAGCAATCAAACTCCTGAAGAAACGGTAAGTAACTTTTAAAGTTTTTGAGATTTGCCCCCTTACTCAAGGGGCTGAGGGGAACATGGCAGAGGCTGTGAGGTGGAGTTTTGAGTGACCGCAGCCCGTTCCAAAAGCTGTGGGTGCCAGAGGGTCTGGTTGCGTGGGACAGGCGGACACTAAAGATGTGGCCCATGTGTCTCGTGCACCCACTGGTTCTATGCTAATTAGGTGCCTACCTGCAGACCCCACAACCTCTGGTAGACTCTGGGCACTGGCAGGTGTAATCCTGGCCATCTTGTAGATTTTCCATCTCTCGGAGTTGACCCAAATGCTGATGCTTATTTGGTAGTATTGCTTGTTCCTTTGACAGTTAGCTTTCTAGTTTATGTATACAATTATATTCTCTATAATTTGTCTCTGTCATTCTGTTTTGGACTCTGCTTCATTTCAGTCAGACAAGTAGGCTGGAAGTTTTTCTTTATCCATAATGCATGGGATGAAAATTCCACCCCTGGAAATAATGACCAAATTGAATTTTCTCTGACTGCTCATCTAATTTGAATTATATATATAAATGACACTTTTGCACTATTGTAAACAAGGCTCTCATAATTAACTCCTACTCAATCTACACACACACATTTTCACCCACAACTTGAGTATTCATCAATTTGATTTTTTTTTATTGTGAAAATAGGTGGCATGTTCTCCATAGCTTCATGATTTACAGATTTTTGTTTTAATGCTGATCCGTAGTGAGTTTGAGAATTGCTGATCTCAAGCTGACTTTTCTCACATACCTATAAAAGCATAAAGTGTGAATGAGTAGAGGCCACTTAATCTTTCATAGAGGCTTGTTGTCTCGGTCCACTGACAGGGCCTTCACATGTTTTATCTTCCTTGAGCTTTAGCGTCAAACCTGTACGCCGATGGTGCTTGTTGAGTCAGTAGCCTCTGTTTTTAAATTTTCCATCGGAGTCAGCCCCAATTGCACTATATTGAGTTTAGGTTGAGGACCCATAGCCTGTTTTTGTAGGCCTTGATCTGAGATTCAATCATCTGATCTAATGCCTCTGTGTCTTTTACTCATTTATAACACCCAAATGAGTTAATGATTCACTTTGTCAAAAGTGTCAGCTGTGGCTCAGTAGGTAGCACTCTCGCCTGAGTCAGAAGGTTGTGGGTTCAAGTCCCACTTCACAAAAATCTAGGTTGATATTCCAGTGCAGTGCTGAGGGAGTGCTGCACTGGTGGAGGTGCCATCTTTCGGATGAAACGTTAAACCGAGGCCCCGTCTGCTCTCTCGGGTGGATGTAAAAGATACCATGGCACTATTTTGAAGAAGACCAGGAGAGTTATCCCCGGTGTCCTGGCCCATATTTATCCCTCAATCAACATAACAAAAAAAACAAATCATTGGTCATTATCACATTGCTGTTTGTGGGAGTTTGCTGCACGCAATTGGCTGCTGCGTTTCCTACATTACAACAGTGACTTCATTTCTAAAGTTCTTCATTGACTGTAAAGCGTTTTGGAACATCCTGAGGTCATGAAAGGCACATGCCTAACACAAGACTCCCAAAGCAAGCGCTCTACTCGGAACTCCTACACGGCAAGCGAGCCCCAGGTGGTTAGAGGAAACATTTCAAGGACGCCCTCAAAGCCTCCTTGATAAAATGCAACATCCTCACCGACACCTGGATATCCCTGGCCCAAGACCGCCCTAAGTGGAGGGCGCTGAGCACCTCGAGTCTCGTCGCCGAGAGCATGCAGAAAACAAGCGCAGGCAGCAGAAGGAGCGTGTGGCAAACCAGACTCCCCATCCACCCTTTCCTTCAACGACTGTCTGTCCCACCTGTGACCGTGACGGTAATTCCTGTTTTGGACTGTTCAGTCACCTGTGAACTCACTTTTAGAGTGAAAGCAAGTCTTCCTCGATTTTGAGGGACTGCCTATGATGATGATATAAATGCAAGTCTTTTCTTCTTACTATATTCAATTCTGCAATTATAATTCTCATTTTCAGTCAATATCCTTTACTTATCATTTATTAGTATTTAATATGATCAGCCATTCATTTATTTGATCGTTATTTCTCTGTTTTAAAAAAAAAACTACAGGTTGTTAGGTATTTAACCCTTTGTAACTTGCATTACACCTGACCACCAGAGGGGCCCACCTGTTGGAGGCCCAAGGGATCCCAGCATCCCTTGGGAGCACAGCATATAAGCAGGCCACCTACGAGGTACCTGCACTATGGAACCTTAATAAAGGAGCTAAGGTCACACTTGCTCATTACACACAGTACTCAGTCTCACCATTTATTATGAATGCAACAATTGGCAACGAGGCAACGAACAACCGCGTGAAAATGCAGTCGACATCTTGAAGAAGTTCTCAGAAGGGGACGATTGGGAGGCCTTCCTGGAGAGACTCGACCAATACTTTGTAGTCAACGAGCTGGAAGGGGACGAGAACGCTACCAAACAAAGGGCGATCCTCCTAACTGTTTGTGGGGCAACAACCTATGGCCTCATGAAGAATCTCCTGGCCCCGGCAAAACCAAGAGAGAAATTCTACAAAGAATTGGGGTACGCTGGTCTGGGAGCACCTAAATCCTAAGGAAAGCATTTTGACGGCGAGATATCGGTTCTACACGTGTCATCGATTGGAGGGCCAGGAAGTGGCGAGCTACGTCGCTGAACTAAGGCGCCTCACAGGACATTGAGTTCGAGGGATTCCTAGAACAAATGCTCAGAGACTTTTTTGTACTGGGCATCGGACATGAGACAATCCTTCGCAAACTGTTGTCTGTAGAATCTCCGAATCTGAGTAAAGCCATAACGATAGTCGAGGAATTTATGTCCACCAGCGACAACACCAAGCAGATTTCACAGAACAAAGAAATTTCGGCCAGTACTGTGCATAAAGTAACGTCGGTTATGAGCAGAAATGTACATGGCAGAACGTACACGCCGGCTGCTATAGCCCGACCTCAATTGACCCAGAGTCTGCCATCATCTGTTAATGCGAGGCAGTTAACACCCTGTTGGTCCTGCGGAGGTGATCATCAGCCCCATCAATGCCACTTTAAGCACTATGCGTGCAATGGTTGCAGGACAATGAGTCACCTCCAATGACCGTGCAGGCGAGCTGCAAACCCTGCAAACCACCATGTTGTAGAGGAAGATCGATCCACAGTGGATCAGACTGAATTGGAAACTCGTACGGAGGAGGCAGAAGTGTACGGGGTACAAACGTTCACGACGAAATGCCCACTAATAATGTTGAAAGTTGAACTGAACAGCTTTCCAGTATCTATGGAGCTGGACACGGGAGCAAGTCAGTCCATAATGAGTAAACAGGTCTTCGACAGGCTGTGGGGAAAGAAGGCACACAGGCCCAAGCTCAGCCCCATTCACACTAAACTAAGGACTTACACCAAGGAACTAATCCCTGTAATTGGCAGTGCAGAAGTCAAAGTCTCCTATGGTGGAGCAGTACATGAACTCCCGCTGTGCATTGTGCCAGGGGATGGCCCCACGTTGTTTGGCAGCTGGCTGGGGAAAATCTGCTGGAACAGGGACGACATCCGAGTGCTTTCGTCTGTCGACGACGCCTCATGTGCCCAGGTTCTAAGCAAGTTTCCATCGTTATTCGAGCCAGGCATTGGAAGCTTCTCGGGGGCAAAAGTGCAGATCCATTTGGTTCCCGGTATGCGACCCATCCACCACAGGGCTCGGGCGGTACCGTACATGATGTGTGAAAAAGTGGAAATTGAGCTGGACAGGCTGCAACGTGAAGGCATCATCGCGCCGGTGGAATTCAATGACTGGGCCAGTCCGATTGTCCCGGTACTCGAGGATGGTACGGTTAGAATTTGCGGGAATTATAAAGTAACGATTAACCGTTTTTCGCTGCAGGACCAGTACCCGCTACCCAAGGCAGACGACCTATTTGCGACCCTGGCTGGAGGGAAGCCGTTCACTAAGCTGGATCTGACCTCAGCCTACATGACGCAGGAGCTGGAGGAGTCTTCGAAAGGCCTCACCTGCATCAACACGCACAAAGGTCTGTTTATCCTCAACCGGTGTCCGTTCGGGATTCGGTCGGCCGCGACGATCTTCTAGCGGAACATGGAGAGCCTGCTAAAGGTGGTTCCTTGCACAGTGGTCTTCCAGGATGACATATTGGTTACAGGCTGGGACACCATGGAGCACTTGAAGAATCTGGAGGAGGTTTTTAGTCGGTTGGATTGTGTGGGGCTCAGGTTGAAACGCTCAAACTGTGTTTTCCTGGCACAGGACGTCGAATTCTTAGCAAGGAGGATCGCAGCAGGTGGCATCAGACCCACCAACGCTAAGACGGAGGCCATCAAGAACGTGCCAAGATCACAGAATGTGACGGAGCTGTGGTCGTTCCTGGGACTCCCAACTATTTTGGTAATTTCCTACCTGGGTTAAGCACCCTGCTAGAACCCCCACATGCGCTACTGCCCAAGGGAGGCGACTGGGTATGTGGGAATTCACAAGAGGCTGCCTTTAAGAAAGCCAGAAATTTATTGTGTTCTAACAAACTGCTTGTCCTGTGTAATCCATGTAAACGATTAGTGTTAGATTGCAATGCGTTGTCATATGGGGTCGGGTGTGTGTTACAACAGGCTAATGATATGGGGATTTTGCAACTGGTTGCATATGCATCCAGGAGTTTGTCCAAGGCCGAAAGGGCCTACAGCAGGCTGAAAAATAGGCTCTGTCGTACGTTTACGGGGTAAAAAAATACACCAGTACTTACTTGGCCTCAAGTTCGAGCTTGAAACTGATCACAAGCCACTCGTATCGCTGTTCTCTGAGAGCAAAAGGATCAATACCATTGCCTCTGCCCGCATCCAAAGATGGGCGCTCACGCTGTCGGCATACAACTCTGTAATCCGCCACAGACCGGGCATAGAGAACTGCGCAGATGCTCTTAGGCGGCTACCATTGCTCACCACCGGGGTAGAAATGGCACAGCCAGCAGACTTGCTCATGGTCATGGAGGCATTTGAGAACGAGAAGTCCCCCGTTACGGCCCACCAGATAAGGACCTGGACCAGTAGGATCTTTTACTGTCCTTTGTTTAAAAGAAACTGTGTCCTTCATGGGAGCTGGCCCAGTGTCCCAGTGGAGATGCAGGAAGCAATTAAGCCGTTCCACAGATGCAAAGACGAGTTGTCCCTGCAGGCGGACTGTCTTTTGTGGGGCAATCGCGTGGTCTTGCCCCAGAAAGGCAGAGACACATTTATTTGTGAACTGCACAACACCCACCTAGGCATAATGAAAGCCATAGCCAGGTCTCAGGCTGGCATCGACTCAGATTTAGAGTCATGCGTGCGCCAGTGCAACACTTGCTCTCAGTTGAGCAACACCCAGAGAGGCACTGCTAAGTTTGTGGTCGTAGCCATCCAAACTGTGGTCGAGGATCTATGTAGACTATGCGGGCCCATTCCGGGGCAACATGTTTTTGGTTGTCGTGGACGCTTATTGAAAATGGATTGAATGTACAATAATGTCTGTAGGCACATCCACGGCCACCACTGAAAGCCTACGAGCCACGTTTGCCACGCACGGCATGCCTGATATCCTCGTCAGCGACACTGGGCCGTGCTTCGTCAGTGCTGAATTCAAGGAATTCATGACCCGCAATAGGATCAAACATGTCACATCTGCCACATTCAAGCCCGCATCCAACAGCCACGCAGAACGGGCAGTTCAGACCGTCAAGCAATGCTTGAAACGTGTTTCGGAAGGCTTTCCTGCAGACCCAGTTGTCCCGAGTGAGACATAGAGACACAGAAAATAGGTGCAGGAGTAGGCCATTCGGCCCTTCGAGCCTGCACCGCCATTCAATAAGATCATGGCTGATCATTCCCTCAGTACCCCTTTCCTGCTTTCTCTCCATACCCCTTGATTCCCTTAGCCGCAAGGGCCATATCTAACTCTCTCTTGAATATATCCAATGAACTGGCATCAACAACTCTCTGCGGCAGGGAATTCCACAGGTTAACTCTGAATGAAGAAGTTTCTCCTCATCTCAGTCCTAAATGGCCTACCCCTTATCCTAAGACTATTATCCCTGGTTCTGGACTTCCCCAACATCGGGACCATTCTTCCCGCATCTAACCTGTCCAGTCCTGTCAGAATCTTATACATTTCTATGAGATCCCCTGTCATCCTTCTAAACTCCAGTGAATAAACGCCCAATTGATCCAGTCTCTCCTCATATGACAGCCCAGCAATCCCTGGAATCAGTCCGGTGAACCTTCGCTGCACTCCCTCAATAGCAAGAATGTCCTTCCTCAGATTAGGAGACCAAAACTGTACACAATATTCCATGTGGGGCCTCACCAAGGCCCTGTACAACTGCAGTAAGACTTCCCTGCTCCTATACTCAAATCCCCTAGCTATGAAGGCCAACATACCATTTGCCTTCTTCACCGCCTGCTGTACCTGCATGCCCACTTTCAGTAACTGATAAACCATGACACCCAGGTCTTGTTGCACCTTTTCTTTGCCTAATCTGCCGCCATCCAGATAATATTCTGCCTTCGTGTTTTTGCCCCCAAAATGGATAACCTCACATTTATCCACATTATACTGCATCTGCCATGCATTTGCCCACTCAACTAACCTGTCCAAATCACCCTGCAGCCTCTTAGCGTCCTCCTCACAGCTCACACCACCACCCAGTTTAGTGTCATCCACAAACTTGGAGATATTACACTCAATTCCTTCATCTAAATCGTTAATGTATATTGTAAAGAGCTGGGGTCCCAGCACTGAGCCCTGCGGCACTCCACTAGTCACTGCCTGCTATTCTGAAAAGGACCAGTTTATCCAGACTCTCTGTTTCCTGTCTGCCAACCAGTTCTCCAACCACGTCAGTACATTACCCCCCCATACCATGCGCATTGATTTTGCACACCAATCTCTTGTGCAGGACCTTGTCAAAAGCCTTTTGAAAGTCCAAATACACCACATCCACTGGTTCTCCCTTGTGCACTCTACTAGTTACATCCTCAAAAAATTCCAGAAGATTCGTCAAGCATGATTTCCCTTTCATAAATCCATGCTGACTTGGTCCGATCCTGACACTGCTTTCCAAATTTGCTGCTATTTCATCCTTAATGATTGGTTCCAACATTTTCCCCACTACTGATGTCAGGCTAACCGGTGTTTTGCTTATGATTGGCAAGGCCGGCTGCCCAAAAGCCCAGTGAAGAACTGACCAACCCACCCACACCAGCCTTTGTACCAAGACGATCGACAAGGGAGCGCAAAGCCCCAGTTCATCTCACCTTATAAATAAGTGTACCTTTGACTTCACGGCGGAGTGATATTATGTATTGAACTCTTTGTAACTTGCATTACACCTGACCACCAGAGGGCCCACCTGTTGGAGTCCCAAGGGATCCCAGCATCTCTTGGGAGCACAGTATATAAGCAGGCCACCCACGAGGTACCTGCACTCTGGAATCTTAATAAAGGAGCTAAGGTCACACTTGTTCATTACACACAGTACTCAGTCTCACCATTTCGTATGAGTGTAACAGTTGTTCTACCTTAGCTCCATACATTGCTTTCCCACACAGCTTGGTGTCATTTATAAAGATGGTTATTTTATTTACAAGTCCCTCATTAAAGTTACTCATCAAGGTTGTGAGGCTCAAAAGTCCCATGACTGACCCTTGGAGAGTCTGTTGGCCATAGTTTTCTAATTGGAACTGCTACCTTTGATTGCTATCCACTGTGGCTTATTATCTAGCTAATTATTCACACAGTTTGCAACTCAAAGTCCAGCTATTTAAAGGCCAATTTTCTGACCTTGGGCAGGAAACCTTGACCGCTGAGAGAAATTTAGCCAATTGAGAAATTGCATCCATTTAACATTTAAAATCTGATTATTACCCTCTAATTCTGACAATTTTTCAACCTGTGTTGGCTTGGATTTATTAGAAGTGATGTGCATTTAGGGGAGTACTGGGAAACGAGCGATATGAAATCAAAACGAAATGGTAAAGAAAATCAGGTGGATTGTAAAACGGGGGCTGATTGCCTATCACCCATTTTATACGACCGCATCGCCTAAGACAAATTTTATCCTCATTACCTTTACTCTCTCGGATTGCTTTCTTCATAAAATACAGTAATATTTTTCCACTAATGTATAGATGATGCTGGAGCTCCCAGGTGACTTGGCTGCACCAAGGCTTGATGTTTTTCAAGCAGCACATTTAAAATGCAGGACCCACGTGCTGCAGATCACCAGGCAACTGCATCACTTCACCAATTGCTCCTGCTCATTTGTGCCCCAGTGCACTACTCTCTCTTTCACAATAACAACACAGTATACAATCTGATTGAATGGATTGTTTGTCTTTGCGACAGATGTAAGGTTTAGTTTCCTCTCACATTTGCTTGGGAATGGCAGACCAATCACCACTAAGGATATAACGTTTCACAACCGATAATATCGGGTCCTGGCTGATCTAGGTCTTGACTTGTTGGGCCGTGACAGGGGTTCCTTCACTTTCAAAAGCATCCATGACTAACAATAGGTCTGCCGGTTGTGGCGTTTCCACCTCCGGTGTGGGCAACGGCAGATGACTCAATGCGTTGGCACAATTCTCAGTGCCAGGTCTATGGCGAATGACATAATCATAGGCAGATAATGTCAGCGCCCACCTCTGGATGCGGGACGATGCATTGGCATTGATACATTTGTTTTCCGAAAACAGTGAAATGAGTGTCTTGTGATCTGTTTCCAGTTCAAACAGGTACTGATGCATCTTTTTAACCCCATACACACAGGCTAGTGCTTCTTTCTCTACCATGCTGTAGGCTCTTTCCACCTTTGGCAAACTTTTTGAAGCATATGCAACAGGTTGAAATTTGCCCGACTCATTAGCTTGTTGGAGCATACAACCAACTCCATATGACAAAGCATCACAAGCCAATACTAGACGCTTACACAGATCATAATGTACCAGCAGCTTGTTAGAGCAAAGCAGATTAGTAGCTTTACCAAAAGCTCTATCTTGAGATGCACCCCAAACCCAGTAGTCGCCTTTTTTTTTAGCTGCATGTGCAGTGGCTCTAATAAGGTACTCAATCTAGTTAAGAAATTACCAAAGTAGTTGAGTAGACCAAGGAACTAATGTAGCTCCGTCACATTCTGAGGCTTGGGTGCACTTATGATGGCCTTGGTTTTCGAGTCCGTAGGCCTGATACCTTCAGCAGCAATTTTCCTCCCCAGGAATTCGAATTCCGGTGCAGTGAAGACGCACTTCGAGCGTTTCAATCTGAGTCCCACTTTGTCCACACGATGTAGAACCTCTTCCATGTTGTTCAGATGTTCGGCGGAGTCACAACCTGTGACCAATATGTCATCTTGGAACACAATGGTTCTAAGGATGGACTTCAATAGACACTCCATGTTCTTCTGAAATATGGCTGCAGCCAAGCGAATTCCAAAAAGGCACCTGTTGTAGATAAACAGTCCTATATGAGTGTTGATGCACGTAAGTTTCTTCGACGTCTCGACCAACTCCTGTGTCATGTAAACATAGAAAATAGGTGCAGGAGTAGGCCATTCGGCCCTTCTAGCCTGCACCGCCATTCAATGAGTTCATGGCTGAACATTCAACTTCAGTACCCCATTCCTGCTTTCTCGCCATACCCCTTGATCCCCCTAGCAGTAAGGACCTCATCTAACTCCTTTTTGAATATATTTAGTGAATTGGCCTCAACAACTTTCTGTGGTAGAGAATTCCACAGGTTCACCACTCTCTGGGTGAAGAAGTTCCTCCGCATCTCGGTCCTAAATGGCTTACCCCTTATCCTTAGGCCGACGTCAGATCCAGTTTAGTGAATGACTTCCCCCTGGCTAGCGTTGCAAACAGGTCATCAGCCTTCAGTAGCGGGTATTGATCCTGTTTTGAAACTCGGTTAATCGTAACCTTGTAGTCTCCACAAATCCTGACAGTGCCATCACTTTTCAACACTGGAACAACAATGGGGCTGGCCCATTCGTTAAATTTGATCGGTGATATGATCCCTTCAAGCTGGAGTCTGTCCAGTTCAATTTCGACCTTCTCCCTCATCTAGTACGGAACTGCCCAAGCTTTAGGATGGATGGGTCTTGCACCCGAGTCCACGTGGATCGGCACCTTGGCTCCCATGAAATTGCCGATGCCTGGTTCAAACAGCGAGGGTAACTTGCTCAGCACTTGAGCATATGGAGTATGCTCTGATCTCGTTCCAGTTCCATTTGATTTTTTCTAACCAGTTCCTGCCGAACAACGTTGGATCATTGCCTGGAACAATCCATAACGGTGAACCGCACCATCATACGACACCTTGATTACTGCACTGCCAATCACCGTTATGAGTTCTTTAGTGTATGTACGCAACTTGGAATTGACTGGACTCAGCTTAGGCCTCACAGCCTTGGTATCCCACAGCTTGTTGAATGTCCTCTGGCTCATTATTGATTGACTCGCACCCGTGTCCAATTCCATCGATACCGGCATACCATTAAGTTTTACATTAGACATTATCGGTTGGCTCTTTGTTAGAAATGAATACAATCCATACATTTCCTCCTCTGGTATCTCGGATTGCATATCTGGATTCGAGCTAGACTGGTCATCATCCTCCATGTGGTGTGTCGCAGCATATAAAATTCTGACGGGATTGGACAGGTTGGATGCAGGAAGAATGTTCCCGATGTTGGGGAAGTCCAGAACCAGGGGTCACAGTCTAAGGATAAGGGATAAGCCATTTAGGACCGAGATGAGGAGAAACTTCTTCACCCAGAGAGTGGTGAACCTGTGGAATTCTCTACCACAGAAAGTTCTTGAGGTCAGTTCGTTAGATATATTCAAAAGGGAGTTCGATGAGGTCCTTATGGCTAAAAGGATCAAGGGGTTTGGAGAGAAAGCAGGAATGGCGTATTGAAGTGGCATGATCAGCCATGATCATATTGAATGGTGCTGCAGGCTCGAAGGGCCGAATGGCTTACTCCTTCACCTATTTTCTATGTTTCTGTGTCTCCGTCTCTGCCCCTTTTGCCTTCTCTTGCAGCCGTCTTGTGATTGAAGCTGTATTTCCTACCTGCAAATCCACCCCTGCCGCCAATGGATTCTCACTGGTGTTCCACACGTCCCCACACGTGCTGATTTTTAAATATTGTTTTTTACTGCGCATGTGCAGATTTTTTTTCTTCTGCACATGCGCGTTGCCCATGCACAATGAGTTGGTCGTTTAAAAAAAATTTTTTGAGCGCATGCGCTACGCATTTTAAGCGCGCACTCCAAGCACTACCCCTCGAGATCAAGTTGGGTAGCGCCAGCGCGACAGGATGCATATGTTTGCAGAAAACTTGCAATTTTTTTTCCAACATGCGTACAGGTCAGTGTATGCCTTTATTTTTTCTTGGGGAAAATTGGGGCCCTAATATGGTGAGGCACAAGCACTCTGAGGGAATAAAAGAGAGCGGCTACAGAACATCGGTAGCACACCAAAAGGAAGAAAATTAACTACGGTCAACAGAATACAGCAAGAACAGAAGATCGTGCCCCAGAGAGCTTGGAAGCAGGACTCATCGGTCCCAAGTCTCGTTGTATACCTATTGCCTTTATTGAGTATTATCTTTGTATATCTTTGTCATACTCGATAAATTCTCTGGCTTGATTAAAGAACATAAGTCCGTACTGTTATATATGTAAACTTGTATTTACTCTGTACAGCCATCAGAGGGCTCATCCCCTGGAGTCTCGAGGGATCCCATAATCCTTTGGGAGCACAGATATTTAAGGAGGCTTCACAGGTTGGAGAGGCACTCTGGAGACCTTCAATAAAAGACTACGATCACACTTTACTTTGAGCTCACAGTGTTCAGTCTGACTCTTTCTCCATACATAACAACTGGTGACGAGAAACAGAAAGCGAACCCAAAGATGCAGTGAACAGTGGGCATCCTGGAGAAATTCTCGGAGTGAGATGATTGGGAAACTTTTGTGGAGCGACTCGACCAATACTTCATGGCCAAAGAGCTAGATGGGGAAGAGAACGCTGCCAAACGAAGGGCAAGCCTCCTCACCGTCTGTGGGGCACCAGCTTATGGCCTCATGAATAATCTGCTCACTCCAGCGAAACCCATGGAGAAATCGTATGCCGATTTGTGTACGCTGGTCCGAGAGCATTTGAACCCGAAGGAAAGCATTCTGATGGCGAGATACCTACAAAAGGAAGTGGCGAGTTATGTCACTGAGCTAAGACGCCTTGCAGGACATTGCAAATTTGGAGCACAGGCTCGGAGACTTTTTCGTACTTAGCATTGACCACGAAACCATACTTCGCAAACTTTTGACTGTAGAGATCCCAACCTTGAGTAAGGCCATAGCGATAGCCCAGGCGTTCATTGCCACCAATGACAATACGAAGCAAATCTCTCAGCACACAAGTGTTGATAAAAGTACTGTGAACAAAGTGATGTTATTTTCGAATTGTAACGTACAGGGCAGGTCACACATACCTGCAGCTATATGTCCGCAGATGTCTGAGTCCACCATCAAGGGTGATGAATGCAAGGCCATTAACACCTTGTTGGTGCTGCGGGGGTGATCATCGTTTCCATTCATGCCGATTCAAAGAGTACGTTTGCAAGGGCTGTGGAACAATGGGACACCTCCAACGAGTGTGCAGGCGAGCCGCAAATCCTGTTAAACCTGCAAACCACCATGTTGCAGAGGAGGACAGATCCACGGAGGATCACGACAAACCAGAGCCTCAGACCGAGAAGGCAGAGGTCAGAGGTACATGGGGTGCACACATTCACCACGAATTGTCCCCCGATAATGCTGAATGTTGAACTAAATGCACTCCTGGTTTCAATGGAGCTGGACACGGGCGCGAGCCAGTCCATTACGGGCAAAAAGACTTTCGAAAGATTGTGGTGCAACAAGGCCTCAGGCCAGTCTTAACTCCAGTTCGCACAAAACTAAGAACTTAGATGAAAGAACTGATTCCTGTAATCGGCAGTGCTACCATAAAGGTCTCCTGCGATGGAGCGGTGCACAAGCTACCACTTTGGGTGGTACTAGGCGATGGTCCCACGCTGCTTGGCAGGAGCTGGCTGGGAAAGATACGCTGGAACTGGGACGACGTCCGAGTGGTATCGTCCGCTGACGACACTTTGTGTGCCCAAGTCTTAAACAAATTTCCTTCGCTGTTTGAACCAGGCATCGGGAAATTCCAAAGAGCAAAAGTGCAGATCCACCTAATTCTGGGGGCGCGACCCATCCATCACAAGGCGAGAGCAGTACCGTACATGACCGCTGCCACTACTGAAAGCCTGCGGGCCTTCTTTCCCACTCATGACCTACCCGATGTCCTGGTGAACGACAACAGGCCATGTTTTACCAGTGCTGAGTTCAAAGAATTCATGACCTATAACGGGATCAAACATGTCACATCTGCCCCGTTTAAACCAGCGTCCAATGATCAGGTAGAGAGAGCAGTGCAAACCATCAAGCAAGGCTTGAAGAGGGTAACTGAAGGCTCGCTGTAGACTCGCCTATCCTGATTCCTGCTTAGCTACCGCATGAGACTCCACTCGCTCACTGGGATCCCACCTGCTGAACTGCTCATGAAAAGAGCACTTAAGACAAGGCTCTCATTAGTTCACCCTGATCTACATGAACAGGTAGAGAGCAGGCGGCTTCAAAGTGCATACCATGATAGCGCAAGTGTGTCACGCGAGATTGAAATCAATGATCCTGTATTTGTATTGAATTATGGACAAGGTCACAAGTGGCTTCCCGGCAATGTCGTGGCCAAAGCGGGGAGCAGGGTGTTTCGGGTCAAACTTTCAAATGGACTCATTCACCGGAAACACTTGGACCAAATGAAACTCAGATTTACGGACTATCCTGAGCAAACCACCTTGGATCCTACCTTTTTTGATCCCCCAACACACCAGGCAGCCCAGCAAGGCCAGCTGCACAGCAGCCCAGCGAGGGCCGAACAAATGATTCAACAATACCAGCTTTCACACCGAGACGATCAACCAGGGCAAGAAGGGCCCCAGATCGACTCACCTTGTAAATAGTTACACTATTGACTTAGCGGGTGAGAGCGTTATATATGTAGGCTTGTATTTACTCTTTACAGCCACCGAGGGCTCATCCTCTGGAGTCCCACGGGATCCCATAATCCCTTGGGAGCACAGGTATTTAAGGAGGCCTCACAGTTTGGAGAGGCACTCTGGAGACCTGCAATAAAAGACTAAGGCACACTTTACTTTGAGCTCACTGTGTTCAGTCTCACTCTTTCTCCATACATAACACGTACCTTGCAGGTCAAAATTGGTCAATAATCCTAGGTTGGGTGTCCTCTGTCTCATAAAGGTTATCAGATTGAGGGTTTTCCCTTGATGATAATTAACCGTGGAAGGATCGAGCTAAATGGTTTTGAGGTAGAGCTTGGTGTCATCAGTGTACGGGTGGAAATTGATGCTGCGTTTTCGGATGATGTTGCCAAGGGGCAACATGTAGATGAGAAATAGGAGGGTGCCAAGGATACATCCTTGGGGGACACCAGAGGTAACGATGTGGGTGCCGGAACTGAAGCCATTGCAGGTGATTCTTTGGCAACGATTAAATAGATCAGAATGGAACTAGGCGAGTGCAGCCCCACCCTGCTGGACGAGGGTGGAGAGGCATTGAAGAAAGGATGGAGTGGTCAACCATGTCAAAGGCTGCAGACAAGTTAAGAAGGATGATGAGGGATAGGTTACCTTTGTTACAGTCACAAAGGATGTCATTTGTGACTTTGAGAGCCGTTTCGGTTCTGTTGCAGGCACGGAAACCTGATTGGAGGGATTCAAACATGGAGTTGCGGCAAAGATGGGCACGGATTTGGCAGGCGATAACACGTTCAAGGATTTTAGAAAGGAAAGGGAGGTTGGAAATGGGATGTTAGTTTGCAAGGATGGAGGGGTCAAGAGTTGGTTTTTTGAGGAGGTGGTGATGGTGGCAGATTTTAGGGAGAGGAGGAGAGTACCCGAGGAGAGAGAACTGTTAACAATGTCAGCTAACATGGGAGCCAGAAAATGATCATCATCATAGGCAGTCCCTCAAAATCGAGGAAGATTTGCTTCCACTCAGGTGACTGTACAGTCCAATACTGGAATTACAGTCTCTGTCACAGGTGGGACAGACAGTCGTTGAAGGAAAGGGTGGGTGGAGAGTCTGGTTTGCCGCACACACCTTCTGCTGCCTGCGCTTGTTTATTGCATGCTCTCGGCAACAAGACTCGAGGTGCTCAGTGCCCACCCAGATGCTCTTCCCCCATTTAGGGTGGTCTTTGGCCAGGGATTCCCAGGTGTCGATGGGGATGTTGTACTTTATCAAGGAGGCTTTGAGGGTGTCCTTGAAACGTTTCCTCTGCCCACCTGGGGATCGCTTGCCGTGTAGGAGATGTGAGTAGAGCGCTTGCTTTGGTAGTCTTGTGTCGGACATACGGACAATGTGGCCCACCAACGGAGCTGGTCGCGTGTAGTCAGTGTTTCGATGCTGGTGATGTTGGCCTGATTGAGGACACTGACGTTGGTGTATCTATCCTCCAAGGAGATTTGCAGGATCTTGCAGAGACATCGTTGGTGGCATTTCTCCAGCGATTTGAGGTGTCTACTGTATATGGTCCGTGTCTCTCAGCCATACAGGAGTGCGGGTATTACTACAACCCTGTAGACCATAAGATTGGTGCCAGATTTGAGGGCCTGGTGTTCGAACACTCTCTTCCTCAGGTGACCGAAGGCTGCCAGAAAAGCCAGAAAATGAAGTTGGGTGGTTAGCAGTTTGGTGGGAATAGGCTCGAGGGACCAGAAAGATTATGAGGAGAGAACGGAAAGAAACTGGAGAAGGACCGAAACTCACTAAAGTTAACGTAAACAAGAAAACAGTCTTAGAAAAAGTTTTGCCACTAAAGACTGACAAAATACCCAGGACCTGAAGGTTTCCAAAAAATTGCAAATGCTTTAGCTGTAATCTTCCAAAGCTTTCTTGATTCAGGAATTGTCTCTTTAGATTGGAAAAATGCAAATGTAACTCCATTATTTAAGAAAGGTGAGGGAGAGTAACCAGGAAATTATAGACCTGTTAGACTAACATCTGTTGTGGGAAAGTTATTGGAATTTATAATTAAGGACAATGTGACCGAGCATTTGGAGAAATTTGAGCTGATTAGAGAGAGAGTCAACTTGTATTTGTAAAGGGTAGTCATGTCTAATCGAATTCAATTTTTTGAGGAAGTAACAAAAGTAGTTGGTAAAGGAATGTCTATGGATGTTGTTTATATGGACTTCTAGAAGACATTTGATAAGGTTCCACATAAGAGACGGTTAGCTAAAATAAAAGTTAATTGAATTGAAGGCAAATTACAGACCTAGTTAGGAGATTGGTTCGGCAGTAGAAGACAGAGTCGGGATAATGGGTATGTACTCGAATTGGAAGGAAGTGACCTGTGATGTCCTACAAAGATCTGTGCTTGGGTCTCAACTATTCACTATATTTCTATATTTGTTAATGACTTAGATAACACAATCGAGAGCCATATATCCAAGTTTGCCAATGACCTAAATATTGATGGTAAAATAAATAGTGTAGACGGAGGCATAGAATTACAAAGAGACATTGATAGATTAAGTGAGTTGGCAAAACTGTGACAGATGAATTTCAACGTTGGTAAGTGTGAGGTCATTCATTTTGGACCAAAAAATGATAGATCTGAGTATTTTTTAAATGGTGAAAAGCTAAGGACAGTGGAGGTCCAAAGAGATTTAGGTGTCCCTGTGTACAGATCACTAAAATGTACGAGTTAGGTACATAAAATAATCAAAAGCCTTTATATCTAGAGGGCTCGAATATAAAGGGGAGGAAGTTTTGCTAGTTTTACAAAGCCCTGGTCAGATCACCACACTAAAATGAGTTCTAAGGTGATTGATGAGGTCAATGCGGGATCTACAGTCTCTGTCACAGGTGGGGCAGATGGTGGTTGGAGGGACGGGTGGGCAGGATGTTTGATTTGTCGTATGCTCCTTCTGCATTTGTACTTGGCTTCCGCATGCTCCCGGCGAAGAGACTCAAAGTACTTGGCGCCTTCTCGGATGCTTCTTCTCCACTTTGAACTGTCTTGGGCCAGGGATTCCCAAGAGTCGGTGGGAATGTTGCATTTTTTCAAGGAGGCTTTGAGGGTGTCTTTGAAGCATTTTCTGCTCTCCTAGGGCTCAGCTGCTGTGACGTAGCTCGGAGTAGAGTGCTTTGGTAGGAAAAATAAAAAAGCAAATTATTATTTAAATGGAGAGCATTTACAAAATGCTGTAGTACAGAATGATCTGGGGTTCTTGTACATGAAACGCAAAAAGTTAATATGCAGGTAAGCAAGTAATCAGGAAGGCAAATGGAATGTTGGCCTTTATTACAAGGCGGATGGAGTATAAAAGTAGGGAAGTCTTGCTCCAACTGTACAGTGCGTTGGTAAGACCATACCTGGAGTACTGCTTCCAGTTTTGGTCTCCTTATTTAAGGAAGGATATACTTGCATTGGAGGCAGTTCAGAGAAGGTTCACGAGGTTGATTCCCGAGATAAAGGGGTTGTCATATGAAGAAAGGTTGAGCAGGTTAGGCCTATACTCATTGGAGTTTAGAAGAATGAGAGGTGATCTTATTGAAACATATAAGATTCTGAGGGGGCGTGACAGGATAGATGCAAAGAGGATATTTCCCCTCATGGGGGAATCTAGAACTAGGGGGCATAGTTTCAGAAGAAGAGGTCGCTCATTTAAAACAGAAATGAAGAGGAATTTCTTCTGAGGGTTGTGAATCTTTGGAATTCTCTACCCCAGAGAGCTGTGGAGGCTGGGTCTTTGAATATATTTAATATGGAGATAGAGATTTTTGAATGATGAGGGAGTCGAGGGTTATGGGAAGCAGGAGGGTAAGTGGAGTTGAGGCCAGGATCAGATCAGCCATGATCTTATTGAATGGCGTAGCAGGCTTGAGGGGCCAAATGGCCTACTCCTGCTCCTATTTCTTATGTTCGGGAGTGTAGTATCGGGCATGTGGACTATGTGGCCCGCCCGTTGAAGCTGATCGAGCGTGGTCAATACCTCGATGCTGAGAATGTTGGCCTAAGAGAACTTTGACGTTGGTGCGCCTATCCTGCCAATTAATTTGCAGATTTTTATGGAGGCTGCGTTGGTGGTGGTACTTCAGTGCTTTGAGGTAGCTACTGTACATGGTCCATGTCTGTGAAGTATATAGGAGGGCGGGTATCACGACTGCTCTGTAGACCATGAGCTTGGTGCCGGGTTTGAGATCCTGGTCTTCGAAAACTCTTTTCCTCAGACCACATCTGGGCACTGTGTACAGTTCTGGGTACCGCACCTTAGAAAGGATATGTTGGCCTTGGAAGGAGTGCAGTGTAGATTCGCCAGAATGTTACCAGGGCTCCAAGGGTTAGATTATGAAGAGAGATTATACAAACTAGGCTTGTATTCCCTGGAATATAGAAAGTTAAGGCGTGAATTGATTGAAGTTTTTAGGATTTTGAATGTAATTCATAGGGCAGATAGAGAGAATCTTTTTCCGCTGGTCGGGGAGCCTAGGACAAGGGGACATGACCTTAAAATCAGAGCCAGGTAGTTCAGGAGGGAAGTTAAGAAGCACTTTGTCATGTAAAGGATAGTAGAAGTGTGGAACCCTCTCTCAAAAAGTAGTAAATGCTAGCTCAGTTAATAATTTGAAATCTGAAATCGATAAGATTGTTACTCACCAAGGATATTAAGGGAATTCAAAAGAAACCGCTTTACCCAGAGAGTACCACTTTCTCACCACACTCTAGGTAAAGAGGTTTCTTTTGAATTCCCTATTGGATATCTTGATGACTATCTTATATTGATGGCCTCTAGTTATGCTCTTCCCCACAAGTGGAAACATTCTCTCTGTAGCCACTCTTATCAAAACGTTTCATAATTTTAAACACCTCTTAGGTCGCCCTCAGCCTTTTTTCCAAGAGAAAAGAGACCCAGCCTGTTCAACCTTTTCTGATATGTATACCCTTGCATTTCTGGTATCATCCTTGTAAATCTTCTCTGCACCCTCTCCAGTGCCTTTATATCCTTTTTATAATATGGCGACCAGGACTGTATGCAGTACCGTGTGGTCTTACCAAAGTTCAACACAGATTTCGTATAACTTCCCTACTTTTTACTTCTGTCCCTCTGGAAATAAATCGTAGTGCTTGGTTTGCTTTTTATGGCCTTGCTAACCTGTGTCTCAACTTATGAAAGAACATGGCAGAAATCTTTCTCGGTGAGCGACTTTGAGGTAGAACCAGCATGTGTGAAGTGATGTTTATTGGTGAGTGGACCTTTATTTGCCTGCTTCCAATGGGAAGAATAAGAATTATGCAGTCTTCCTGAATAGAGCATCGGTGACATTCTTGACGCATTGGTTGCCAGCACAACATTGTTATGTATAATTGATGACAAATGCTGGACTGATAAATGCTAAATGCTGTAAATTAGAAATAAAAACAGAGATTGTTAACCTCATATTGTTAACCTACCATTTCTGTTTTCAGATGCTGACTGACCTGCTATGTATTTCCAACATTTTTTATTTTTAGTGCAGAAATAGTAAAGGTGTTTAATTCAGTTTATCATTGTTTTTTCCTTTCCCCCCACAGAATAAGACTAAGCCTCATTTAATTTACCAAATTGTTGGCCATGATGTTCCTTTGCAGCTTCTACTACCGGGTAAGATCACCGTGATGTGCCGTATGTTTTAGAAGTATCTATCAGAACCTTAACACATGTGTGAAGAATTAATTGACATGATGTGTTTATGCACAAAGACATATATGAGCTCATATAAAAGATCAAAGTCGATTCAATGAATGATGTTTTGAAACTATATTACATACGGCAGCACAGTGGCTTGACCCACTGATGAAATCGTAGGAATGCATGGCTGTGACATGGGTTGTTTCCTGGAAAGACAGAGGTAAAACAGCTGCCGGTTCGTATTTGGCATTGTGCACCATCTCACACACAAGTCAAAATTACCCCCATAGTTTCTCACATAGTCAGTTATCAATTTGAGTTGCGATGCCGTGGAGAAGCAGCGAGCTGAAGCCAAGGTTCCTCGCTGAGAGGAACAGAAAGTCAGAAGTCCTGAAATTTGTTTGTTAATGAAAAACAATCTGTTTTTCTCTATTCATCAATAACCTGCTAACAAACTCGCAGGAATGCATGGACTTGAAATGTGTGATTTTGGCAGCAGCTCATTAATTACGGTCCTGTTTTTCATTAAACAAGGAACTTTGAACTGTTTGTCTGGTGTCCCGCACGTGGCAAGTTATCGGGTTAGAGATTCATTCGGGCTTAGACTCGGTGCAGCACAGGCAGCGTGTACCCCAACTCAGAAGCCGGAGGCTGCCCGAAATTGGGGCTCAGGCCATATTAATAGGCCATTGTTAGACGGCTGCCCAGAGTGCTTGCATGATGGGCCTGACACATTTAGCAGTGACTCAAACGCTCGCGCAGATTGGGCACAGGCCATCCCACTGCTAAATGTTTCAGCGTTGTGCTAGTTTTATGCATGAAAAACGGGCACAATGCTTACCAATTTCTCCCCATAGAATGACAATATATGTTAACCCATCCATTCGGTGGAAAATATTATGCAGATGATTGAAGACAAAGGCCGTAAATTGTGGCCTTTGAGTGCATACAAGGTGAGCACACGCCCGAACAGGCCTCGCAAGTGCCGGGTTTAGGCGTACGATGCTGCAAGTTCCGGGTTTAGGCGTACGATGTATGCATATGCCCGAACAGGCCTCACAAGTGTCGGGTTTAGGCGTGCACTGCACACGCACCTAAACCCGGCACTTGCGATCTCGTACGAATGCGAGTAAAGGTCCTCCACGGGCGGAGAGTTGGTCTATTTGCCTAACTCCTGCCCAGCGAATATTCTTAAAACGCTTACACCTGGTAAGAGTTTTAAAAGATAGAAAAAATAAATGTTATGACTAATTTTTATATTAAAAATCCATTGAGGTAAGTTTATTTTTAACTATTAAAACAACTTTAAAATAAATTTAACAAAAAATCTTATTTTTCAAAAACATTTAATTTAATTCAATTTCTATTAATTTTAAATAAGTAAGGTGTTTTTTTATTTATTTATTGTGTTTTCTTTGTTTTTGGGGCTATTCCCATTCATAGTAATGGGGGCTTTGTACAAACGGAGCTCCCATCACTGTCAATGAGAAAATACTTCATTTCGATTGATCGTCTGGCCCACGCGATCCTAGGATGCACTTACGCTCCTGGGATTCGTGGGGCTCTGCGCTGGGCTGCACATCTAGGCCTCGGAGCGGAAGTATTTGTTCCTCCGGGATCACCAGGTATTTTCATAATTTTTTTGGCTGTCGGCCGACCACAATTTCTGGGCCCATTTTTAAAAAGAAAGATTTACATGGGCAATTTTAAATAATATGTGCTTGAGGATTATTGATTTATAAGCCCAGACATTATTGTTGCTAATATTGGCAGATTAATACTATACAACATGGTACCGTGGTTAGCATATGTTAATGAGGTTCCCACCTGAGTCAGGCAGGTGCCCGAGCCACCAGTAAAAATAAATACAGCAGGGTTAATCCTACTGTTGGCAGGGGGCGGGGGGAAATGGAACGGCAAATAGAGCCAGTCACTTTTAACTCCTGTTCCTCCTGCAAATTCCTCCTATTTTTATGGTTCTCTGAAGAAAGAAACCGTAAAATAATTCTCGGTGAAATAACTCCTTTTATAAATAGTTTTCTGCCTAAATCCCAAAGCCGTCATCAGAGAAAAATCCGTTGCACCATGTAATGCCGGCAATATATTCAGTTCACCGTTTGATGTTAGTGACACATGGATTGATAGTACCGTTACTGCTTCTCATGCAACAGCAGTTTTAAAATTTGGCCACTGGCATTTCTTTGAGTAATTGATCATAACTCTTGTTGATACATCATCTTTAATATGAATAATGTTTTGCAATGAATATTTTTTTCAGAAGATATTGAAAGGAATGATCTCTTTAATGTTGGGCAAGCTGTCCTTTTAAGGAAGAAAAGGCAGGTATGTTCAACATTTTTAATACATCAAATTCATGTAAAATAGAAAAATTATAATAACTATCTCCATGGCCTTTGATCTATACATAGAATATTGGTTCAGTTCATTTTTGGAACATTGCATTCTATAGCAACACAGACAGTGGCAATATTCAGCAGAGAGTGCTGTCTGAGGGCTCAGCACTCAGATGGCTCAAGGCTGGATAAGATCATTGGGCCAATTTTCCTGACCTTTGTCCCTGAGGGACACTTATTCCCCCAGCTGTAACAGTCAGTAGATGTGGGCAGAGACCTATTTTGCTAAGTCTTTGCCCCTCTTTACTTTGCTTTGAGTTAATCAGGACTTCCCCAAAGTGCAGAGCTGGGCTTTTTCCTGCAACTGGTGCAGGGCCAGCGTACTAGTATTAATGAGACGGGAGGGATTTTTCTGGCCACCTATCTCAATTCCTTGGTCACCATCTTTGGTCACCATGGCCCAGAGGCCCCCAGACCTAGAGGCAACCCAGTGAGCTGTCGGTGAATCCGAGTGGGCCCAGTAACAAGCCAAAGAGATTCCTGCAGATAGTTCAGGGCTTTTAAAAAAAATATGTATTATATCCATTATCTTCTCCTTATCCATATCTTTTGTTGCAATATAAAAAAAAATCTAAAGTTGCTCTGGCATGAGTTTCCTTTTGTAAATCCACGCTGGCTCTGAAGGATTAGTTTATACGCAATTGTTCCACTACTTTGTCCTTGATAACTAATCCCATCATTTTACCTGGTAGTGATTGCAGACTAACTGGACTTCATTTACCTGGATACATTTTTAAATCCAAACAGTACATTTGCTATTCCCCAGTCCTCTAGTACTTTCTGTATTTTTTAGTGAATCCCTAAATATCTCTGTTAATGATGTTGTTAACACGTCCTTGTTTGCTTTGTTCATTTAACATCCTTTTTACGCTGTTGAGAGTATTGTTTATTACTCCAGGTTTTACCAGACAACTTGTAATATTGGACTTTATCTCTAATATGACCACAATGACCCTCGCCAAACCATGTTGCTGGTGTTTCCATGGTGGAAATAATCAATAAGCGATAACCAAGGAAGTAAATAACGCACAATGATCAAAAAAACATTCTCTACGTTATGTCTTGTCATCTTCTTGCTATAATGTCCCTATTAGGTTAGGTATAACTTCCTTTCTTGTCCCTTTCCTTAAATGCTGAATCATGTAACCGTCCCTGAGCACATCCAGAAATTAGTGACACTTGTTAATCCTCGCCATACTACATTCAATATCAAGGTAGGGTAAATCCACTATTATAAAAATATTACCATTACTGGATGCTTTTCTCTGTAAACAAAATATTTGATCAATGGCAGCTGTTTGGCCTGGCAGTGGTGGTGGGGTGCATTCCCACCAGTATGTTCTCAAGTGATTTGGTCATCCCAACTTCTCTTTGATATTCAGCCTTTCCTGTAGCTTTATGTTTTCTTCTACATATAATGACACCTAAATGTTGTGGCTACCAGAGCAGCTCAGAGGCTGAATATTCTGCGGTAAATTGCTCATCTCTCGACTCCCCAAAACCTCTGTACCATTTACAAGGCACAAATCAGGACTGTGATGAAATATTCTCCACTTGCCTGGATGGGTTCAATGGCAACGAGTCTCAAGAAGCTCAACACCGTCCAGGACAAAGCAGTCCGCTTGATCAGAACCTCATCTAGCTTAAACATCCACTCCCTCCCCTACTGGCATACTGTGGCTGCAGCGTGTACTAACTAGTGGATACACTGCAGCAACTCATCAAGACTTCTTCGGAAGCACCTCCCAAACCTTCTACCTCCACCACCGAGAAGGATAAAGATTGTAGGTGCACAAGAACACCATCACCTCCAAATTCCCCTCTGAGTCGCACACCATTCTAACTTGGACATATATCGCTATTGCATCACCATCACTGGGTCAAAACATCTAGAACTCCCTACCTGGCAGCATTGTGGGAGCATCTTCACCACATGGACTGCAGCAGTTCAAGAAGGCAGCTCACCGCCAGTTCTTCGCAGTGAATTGTAGATGATGTAGGGAATTAGTAATGGGGAACATGGAGATGGCAGAAATTTTCTGAACAAACATTTTGTATCAGTCTTTACGGTAGAGGACACTAACAATATTCCAACAGTGGATAGTCAAGGGGCTATAGGGGGGGGGAGGAACTTAACACAATCACAATCACGAAGGAGGTGGTACTCAGTAAGATAATGGGACTAAAGGCAGATAAATCCCCTGGACTTGATGGCTTGCATCCTAGAGTCTTAAGAGAAGTAATGGCAGGGATTGTGGATGCATTGGTTGTAATTTACCAAAATTCCCTGAATTCCGGTAAGATCCCAGCAGATTGGAAAACTACCCCTATTTAAAAAAGGAGGCAGACAAAAAGCAGGAAACTATAGACTAACTGGTCTAACATCTGTGGTTGGGAAAATGTTGGAGTCCATTATTAAAGAAGCAGGAGCAGGACATTTGGATAGCAAAATTTGGTCAGGCAGAGTCAGCATGGATTTATGAAGGGGAAGTCATGTTTGACAAATTTGCTGGAGTTCTTTGAGGATATAACAAACAGGATGGATAAAGGGGAACCAGTGGATGTGGTGTATTTGAACTTCCAGAAGGCATTTGACAAGGTGTCACATAAAAGGTTACTGCACAAGATAAAAGTTCACGGGGTTGGGGCTAATATATTAGCATGGATAGAGGATTGGCTAATGAACAGAGAGTCGGGATAAATGGTTCATTCTCCGGTTGGCAACCAGTAACTAGTGGGGTGCCGCAGGGATCAGTGCTGGGACCCCAACTATTTACAATCTATATTAACGACTTGGAAGAAGGGACTGAGTGTAACGTAGTCAAGTTTGCTGATGATACAAAGATGGGAGGAAAAGCAATGTGTGAGGAGGACACACAAAATCTGCAAAAGGACATAGACAGGCTAAGTGAGTGGGCAAACATTTGACAGATGGAATATAATGTGGGAAAGTGTGAGGTCATGCACTTTGGCAGAAAAAGATCCAAGAGCAAGTTATTATTTAAATGGAGAAAGATTGCAAAGTGCTGCAGTACAGCGGGACCTGGGGATACTTGTGCATGAAACACAAAAGGTTAGTATGCAGGTTCAGCAAGTGATCAGGAAGGCCAATGGAATCTTGGCCTTTATTGCAAAGGGGATGGAGTATAAAAGCAGGGAAGTCTTGCTACAGCTATATAAGGTATTGGTGAGACCACACCTGGGGAATGCTGCGTGCAGTTTTGGTTTCCATATTTACGAAAGGATATACTTGCTTTGGAAGCAGTTCAGAGAAGGTTCACTAGGTTGATTCCAGGAATGAGGGGATTGACTTATGAGGAAAGGTTGAGTAGGTTGGGCCTCTACATCATTGGAATTCAGAAGAATGAGAGGTGATCTTATCAAAATGTATAAGATTATGAAGGGGCTTGACAAGGTGGATGCAAAGAGGATGTTTCCACTGATGGGGAAGACTAGAACTAGAGGGCATGATCTTAGTTTTAAATGGGCGGCCCCTTATTCTGAGATGAGGAGAAATTTCTTCTCTCAGAGGGTTGTAAATCTGTGGAATTCGCTGCCTCAGAGAGCTGTGGAAGCTGGGATATTGAATAAATTTAAGACAGAACTAGACAGTTTCTTAAACGATAAGGGGATAAGGGGTTATGGGGAGTGGGCAGGGAAATGGAGCTGAATCCATGATCAGATCAGCCATGGTCTTATTGAATGGCAGAGCAGGCTCAAGGGGCCATATGGTCTACTCCTGCTCCTATTTCTTATGTTCTATGTGTTTCTGTTATTTACATATTCTGGCTCATTATCAACATACCCGTGTCGTGTACCACCAGCTCCTGCCTGCAGGAAGTTGGAGGGATGCAAAAATGGGCCTTGAAACATGACAGAGCATGTCCCTGACCCCATTCCTGCACCTCTCACCTTGGCTCTAGCAGAGGAATGGCAGCAAATACCAGTCATGATGTCCATATATTCTGCATCCACTAACACTTCTAATTCTGTGCTCTTTGCCTTAGAATTCTAGCATTTTTGTACAATTCCTTCAATTCCATTATTTTTGTCCACTTGTGTTTGAATTCTTCCCTTGCTATTTGTTACTTTTCTCATCTGTAAATCTTTCTTGTTCTGCATTACATTCCTATATTATTGTGTTCTCTTGTTAGCCTCCAAACCTCCCTGGTTCTATTGTACTACTCTGGCCGTAGCCACCTATCTTCCCAGTTTAAGTATTCCTCTATTGGTCAGTCTATCTTATCTGACAGTACTCCTGTTTCTCTTCTGTTTAAGTGAAACTTACCTAGTTAATATAAGCTTCCTATTTCCCAGAAGGCTCCCTCATTCCCTACAAATCTAAATCCTGCCTCACTACACCATATCACTACACCATAACCTCAGCCACTGTAAGACTTGCAGTCTAACAGTTTATTGAGTTCCGACTCATGGAACAGACAAACTCAAGACACATATCTTGTTTCCCCTTTTACGGGGTAACCTTTACTTAAAAAATCAACAAGCAAGCATCCAATAGCATCAGTGAACAATAATCTCTCATTATTCATAAACGTACACATATCTATCCCATTTACTCTACTCTCAAGCAATCATAAGCAAAACTCACATGAAGTAACACCAGCAAGTGGTCAATTCGATAGCAATTAGCCTTGGCTCTATCTTGTTGGCAACTCTGGCTGTACAGCCATAAGTATTTTTCAAACAGTCCAATTATACCTAAAATACGGATGTGTCAAACTATACACACAGTTGTTTTGCATTCTTTTATCAACAGTCCGTTAAGTTTGTTAATTAAAATGTGTTAAGTTTTACTTCAGTGTCTTTAAAGACACCATTTCCCCAAATGGTGTTGTGTCCTCAGGATATCTCCTCCGTCTGTTCCTGGTCAAGTTCGATTCTTCCCTTGTGAGAAAGACAGCTTTTGCTGGCTCAACAAGTTTTAGTGTTTTACTTCAGTTCCCACAGTAGCTGGTTTCTTGGCGTTGTAAGGTAAGCTGGGTTACAGAATTTGGTCAATTTTTAAGTTTGGCCATGTTAAAGCAAAGTTACAGCAAAAATAAAGCAAAAAGTGGTGGATTCTTACACCACGTGTCTTTTTATTTATTCTATCTTAGTGACGCTTGTAGTATTTCAGAGACTGCTACTGCGTGGATCCCTCCCTTAAATTTTCTCTCTAGTTCTTTAAATTTATTTCATAAGACTTCTGGACTACACATGCGCACATCATTAGTTAAAATGTGGATCAAAATGGCACCTTCCTCCCTTAACTCCATCAACACGTCATCCACCCATGGGTTGAGATGTGCTAGCTTCGCATCCTGCAATATTTTTTTTAAAATGAGACTGGTAAATTCATACAATACAGTTTACTACTTAGCAATTCTATTTCTTGTTATAGATACATCGAATTCGCCGGAATGTTCAAGACGAGACAAAGTACATTGAGCTGATGGTTGTTAATGATCATTTTATGGTAAAGATTGCATTTAATCTGATTCAGGACTATTTGATTTTTGATTCTTTGACACGATTTACAGAATAACAACTTGTATTCATATAGCTTTCCTCAAGTTAGAGGACATCTCTAGAACCCTTTACAAGGGGCACCAAGCAGGAAATTAAGGAATTTAGGAGTCAGACTGAAGGCAGCATTGTTAAAGATGTTGGTTATTGAGAGGTTTCAAGGTGGTAGACTGGAGGCAAGGAATAGTGGTCCAGGAAGAGATTTCAAGAGGGCAGAGATGCAATGGCTGAAAGACTGATCTCTGATGATGTAGCAGAGGGATCAAAGAACAAGCAGTAACCCTGGGTCAGAGGAATGGAAGGCGCAGGCTGAATGCACAGTTCCAGAAGATTCCCGAAGGAAAGTGGGACAAAGCCAAGTGATTATTGAAATCGATTTGTTAGGGCACAGGAAGCCACTGAAATTTGACAAGGATAGTGTTAGTGAGGGTGCAGGGGGGAGGGTCACAGAGTTCTAGATTCACTGAAGTTTGTGAACGGTTGATGGCAAGAAGATTGATAATTAGGAGAATTTCAGAGGACGAGCATAACTGAACAATGTTCTGAAGTTAAAAGAAGGCAGTGTTGGAAGGAACCGGATGTGGACTTGAAAGTTCAGCTCAAGGACTGAACAGAACACCATGGTTTCACACCACTGGGTTCATCCTCCATACACAGCAGGAGGCTGATGTAATTGGAGCCAGAGCTAAAAATAAGTTTGCTTCACATTTGCTGACGTTGAAGTGTAAGACGTATCAACTCATCCAGGAATTGGATAGTGTAGAAACAGGGGTCAGTGATGGTAGGGGAGAAGTAGAGTTATGTATCATCAGCGTAAGTGGGGAAACCGATCCTGTGCTGAAAATAATGGCAGTTTGCAGACATGGGAGAAGAAATTGGCATTAACGGAGCGGTAATGAGCTTGGTCCCATTAGCGTCTACGATCAGCCCACTGCCACCTTTAGGGGGCTCCCGTTGGGCGGCTGAAGTCCCTGCATGTTTCAGGTGGTAGGCCCCTTTTAATATGCAAATCAGGGTCCTGTAACTTGCATAAGATCTCGGTTGCAAATTTAGGATGTAACTGGTCGGTGCTTGCATCGTGGACTCCTGACCACTTTCATTGGTAATGGACATGAATAGAGTTTAGAAAGGTAATTTGAAATTATTTTTGTGGGACCAGGTGGAGCAAGAGTGCTTCTTTGCGGCCCCACAAAAAGAATCTGGGCCATTGTCACCCTGGGTAGACCCCTGCTGACCCCCCCAGCACTTGCCTCGCTGCTGACCTGGCGGTCTCTGGGCTGCCAGATATTGTGCCGGCCTGAATCCAGCAAACTGCATCGGGACGCCCGATTGACACCAACCAGGGCTTCAAAATGGCCCCAGGGACTTGCTCGGAACGGGCGAGCTGCCAGGGCATGCTGAAGAGGCAGAGAGGCCAAAAAGGCCTGGAAAGAACAGCAAGCTGCTGTTGTAATCACAGAAGATGTCATCATAGTTTATTATTGAGTCAGATGTATGTTCGCACAGTACCAGTGAAGGCAGTGAACCCTTTACCTCTCTTTTTTTAGGGATTGCCATAATATCTGCAATTATTTTATCTGATGCATTCCTTAAGATACTGTCAATGTAGTGAAGCGACTTTTAATGTTTTAACTGCAAAAGGATCCCATACAGAATCTAAAATCCAGAATATGCAAGGTCCAAATATATTATATAGAATCTTAAGAGAACAGGAGGCCACTGGGAACATTGTGCCTGTGCCGGCTCTTTGAAAGAGTTATCGAATTAGTCCCACGCCCCTGTTCTTTCCCCATATCCCTGCAAATAATTCCTTTTCAAGTATATATCCCATTGATTTTGAGATTGCTCGGTTGTCCTTGTGAGGGACATAACCTAAGCCCACCCCTTACAAGACCAATGAGGTCAGCGGGTTGACCTGGTGGCGAAGCCATGGTTGGGTCTCCTTACACTGGGAAGTTCCTGCTATCAAGGTTCTGTGGGGGTCCAGCATATTACTGAAGACTGGTACATCTAATGAGATAAGGTGTACTGGAATCAAGGTGCATGCAAATGGACCCACAGGGGTGTGTTCAGGCCTGTGGAGCCCAGAAAAAATGTAACTGGCCCCCTTGCTCAGGGACCTTTGAGACAGGCATTGTGGAGTGCGAGAGGTTGGTGGTATGGGGGTGAGGCCTGGCCAAATGCCCCCTGCCCCCCTCCTCCCATGCTGGGCAGGAATGGATGTTCTGACCGCATGGGGTAGGCGAATGCTGGAGATGGTCCTTTGGTAGTCTTGGTGCTCATCAGCCCGAATTAAATTAGCTGCCACTTGCCGACACAGCAAATCTGGGGGGTGGTCAGCACTAGATAGCACCAGCGTAAACCTTGAGATCGCAGTTCATGGATTGTTGGAGCCAATATATATTTTATACATCATCATAATAAACACCAGATATTGCATGAAAGGCATTAATTCCATTTTTGACTTAGTTAGCAATTGTAAACTCGGTGATGGAATCGATGACATGGAGATTTCTGCAGAAGCATAGATTCTTTAATTAAGGCTTCTTCCAGTCGATGCGAATCTATCTTTTTGGAATTACCTTGATTTCTATGTGTCACCAGACCTAGCTGGAGGCTGCAATTATTCTGGGACTATTTTTTGGGTAGTGAATATTTTTTCCATTTAATTCTTGTCACTGATACAGATTCTATGTAAAATGTTTAGAAATACATTTTAACTGTTGGATAATATAAAAAATAGAATCATGTAGGCTGATTTGGACAATTTCTGTAGAGTACTGTAGTGGTATTGTGTTTGAAAGATTTTGATTGTACAGATTAATAATTATTTTCCCTTCATAGCTTAAAAAACATCGTTTATCTGTGGGCCTCACAAACAACTATGCGAAATCAATTGTGAACTTGGCGGATATGGTGAGTGCTGTTATGTCTGCTCTCACAAAATGCATGAACACAGAGCCAGAGCTGAGACTGTGCCAATGAAGATTATTGGCGTCAATCTTAACTATGATAAGTAAAATAAATGGGCCTAATTTTCTTTAATGCTTACATAGTATTTATCTCTCCATGTGGGGCGATTGGGGGGGAGGGGGGGAGAAAAGATGGATAAATAAGATTGCAGTCTACTCTTGTTAATTCCGAGTGTTTGCTCAATTATCCAAGAATTCAAATTAAGCAATTTGGCGGATAATTTAAATTAAACAACTGAATTAAGAGGTTGGATGCACTTTTTTCCTTTTCGTGCTATTTCCAAGCATTAGGTTTGCATATTCTATTTGTACTTAAGGGCAGTGGAAAAATGAGCCTCTGGTACGAAGAAACTTCACTAAATGTGCCATCACATGGGAAGCTATGGAACAAGAAAATTACCTTCGCAAATCTATCAAAGTTTCCAGTGCCTCCATGGGTATGCCACAAATTCATGCCAATTAAAATGATTATTCCATGCAATTTTGTAGTCCACCAATAAAAATAATTTTCAGTTAGTAATGTTGGACCTGGACTCCAAGGTGCGTACTATTTCTGCCAGCCAGCAGGCATGTATGCCCAGTGTAACATCCCCACCGGCACCTGGGAATCCCTGGCCCAAGCCCGCCCAAAGTGGAGGAAGAGCATCCGGGAGGGCGCTGAGCACCTCGAGTTTTGTCGCTGAGAGCATACAGAAACCATGCACAGACAGTGGAAAGAGCGTGCGGCAAACCAGGCTCCCCAGGAACTCACCCTTTCCTCCAACCACTGTCTGCCCCATCTGTGACTGAGACTATAATTCCTGTATTGGACTGTACAGCCACCTGAGAACTCACTTTTAGAAGTGGAAGCTAGTCTTCCTCAATTCGAGGGACTGCCTACGATGATGCTAATGCCTCCTCTGGGTGAGGAAAGCCCCGGCATGGGAATCTCTTCCTCCACCCCAATCCCCACCCAACCTCAGACCGTGTAGGTCTCTGCGTTTGGAATGGGTAGAACTTCCGCCTCAGACAAAGCTGTACAAAAACTAGAGGAGCTGGTCAGTGTATCTGTGGATCTAATTCCCAGCCCTTTCACTGGTCACAGGAAGAGTGCGCTGTGGATTTTCAGCCCCAAAATGATTTACCTATCTAGTTTCTTCTCCCTTCTGATCCAAAGCCTCAGAGTGCAAATGGAGTGGAGACTTAGTGGGTCAGCTGGTTAGGAGTCAGCATGCCTTTACTTTCCAGTGTAAAAGTGATGTAAACAACTTGGCGTTAATTTATTCACGATAAGCATTTAACGGTTGGGAGGGGAAAAAATCTGGTCCATGAAGCTTTCTCCTTCCAGCCACCAACATCATAATGTTTAGCAGTTCTTTGTCCTAAATCCCCTGCATTTAATCTTGTATCTATGTTGCACCCCACCCCACCTTAATTTGATCAGCTCCTCAAAGAACTCAATCAGGTTAATGAGGCAGGATCTCTTTCTAAAGCCATGCTAGGATTTTTTAATAACTGCTGGACCCTTGAGGAGGCGTTATTACGATATAGCTCCAACTTGTTGCCAATTTGTTTGTGTCTGAAGCCCTAATACTTTTGGTGTAGAAAATCGTACATTTGGCCCCATGTGTCACTGTAATTGGACTGATTGGGCAAAAGTTGTATAGCTCTCAAAGAAAATAGTGGAACCAAATTTACTTGTCTGTTCCAAAACACTCCCACTGTAAATCTCTGGCAAGAGTCTGGCAGAATGACCAAAAACTCTGCTGGCACTCAAATGTTTTGGGTCCAAACGTTCAATGGGCGTTTTCAGTGGCCTTGTTTATGGGCGGAACCTCCACCCAACCCAAACAAGGCTGCTGACCTGAAGGAGTCAGGGCTGGGGGTCAAGATTGCTCTCCGCTCGGAGTTCTTGCTTTCCCAACTCTAATGACATCCAGCAAAGGTTTGGAGGCCACTTTGCCTAGGGTGCTAGTGTCCAAAAGGGTGAAAATTGTTTAAATATTTATTATCAACCCTCCCTTGTAAGGGGACAAAAAATATATTTTCTGGGGGAGTGGGTGGCTCAAGCACCCCCCATTACACAATAAAGTTGGGGTTGAATTTCCGCAGAAGTTTTCCTGATCATACACTGTAATTTAAGTGGTAGATCTGCAGAAACTCAGGAAACATCGCTTATGTGTCGCTTCTACCATTTCGCTGCGGTTTTCACCAATATTCCGCCAAAGTTACCCTGGACGATCGGGAGATATTCCGTGAAAAATCAGTGGTGTAATGTTTTGAGGATCCAAACTTATGGGTGTGGAAATCATGGTTTACATTGATTTCATGCAATATTAATTTACTTGCACTGTATTGTTGAATGAGATTATATTGTATTACACATTGGATCTTGCATCACATTTAAAATTGTTCATAATTTAATTTGTATTTTCATGCTGTATATTAGATATTCAAGGAACAGCTTAACACCAGAATTGTCCTCGTCGCTATGGAAACCTGGTCAGTTGACAACAAGTTCACCATAGATGTGAACCCTCAGGTAACTCTACGGGAGTTTATGAAGTACAGGAGAGATTTTGTCAAAGAGAAGAGTGATACCATTCATCTATTTTCGTAAGTAGCTCATTAGAATTAATTTCTTGTATTATGTACCAATACTAAAGTGGAAATTTTCATTCCATTTTTAAGGGTTTTTAGTTTAAGAAATCTAAATTTCATACAGTATTGGTTGGAAGGTGACATACTGGTGTCATTCAGATATCATAATCTGAATGGAGCATGTTTTACAACAGTTGCCAATTAATTTTTTGGTGCCTAAAAGATGGCTATCTCCCTGAGGCCCTTTTGCAGAAGCCTAGGATCACCAAAAGAGCATCTTACTGGCAAAAGGGGGACTCTGAGGAAACCACTTTCCCACTAACCTGGAAGTTGCCAACTTGCTGTGGGCCTTTTATGGCACTAGGAGCAGTAAAATAGCTACTTGGACTTTTGTCTAAGATGAAGTGTACATGTCTTTGTGATGATCTGAGTAAACCAGCAGTGCCTGGCTCAGAACAATTGCCATGATAATCCAGGAAGATGCCAGCTTTTACTGGGGTGCAATGGGCAGCCAAAGAGCAACTTGGACCTCAGAAAAAAAATTGTTTTGGAAAGTATCTGTGACTTGCACAGGTTGGATTTATATAGCTCTTTTAACATGGACGATGCCCCAAAGTGATTTAACATAAGAACATCAAGGGCATAAGAATTAGGAACAGGAGTAGGCCATCTAGCCCCTCCAGCCTGCTCCGCAATGGCTGATCTGGCCATGGACTCAGCTCCACTTACCTGCCCGCTTTCCATAACCCTTAATTCCCTTATTGGTTAAAAATCTATCTATCTGTGATTTGAATACATTCAATGAGCTAGCCTCAACTGCTTCCCTGGGCAGAGAATTCCACAGATTCACAACCCTCTGGGAGAAGAAATTCCTTCTCAACTCGGTTTTAAATTGGCTCCCCCGTATTTTGAGGCTGTGCCCCCTAGTTCTAGTCTCCCCGACCAGTGGAAACAACCTCTCTGTCTTGTCTATCCCTTTCATTATTTTAAATGTTTCTATAAGATCACCCCTCATCCTTCTGAACTCCAACGAGTAAAGACCCAGTCTACTCAATCTATCATCATAAGGTAACCCCCTCATCTCTGGAATCAGCCTAGTGAATCATCTCTGTACCCCCTCCAAGGCTAGTATGTCCTTCCTTAAGTAAGGTGACCAAAACTGCACGCAGTACTCCAGGTGCGGCCTCACCAATACCCTGTACAATTGCAGCAGGACCTCCCTGCTTTTGTACTCCATCCCTCTCGCAATGAAGGCCAACATTCCATTCACCTTCCTGATTACCTGCTGCACCTGCAAACTAACTTTTTGGGATTCATGCACAAGGACCCCCAGGTCCCTCTGCACCGCAGCATGTTGTAATTTCTCCCCATTCAAATAATATTCCCTTTTACTGTTTTTTTTCCCAAGGTGGATGGCCTCTCATTTTCCGACATTGTATTCCATCTGCCAAACCTTAGCCCATTCGCTTAACCTATCTAAATCTCTTTGCAGCCTCTCTGTGTCCTCTACACAACCCGCTTTCCCACTAATCCTTTGTGTCATCTGCAAATTTTGTTACACTACACTCTGTCCCCTCTTCCAGCTCATCTATGTATATTGTAAACAGTTGTGGTCCCAGCACCGATCCGTGGCACACCACTAACCACCGATTTCCAACCCGAAAAGGACCCATTTATCCCGACTCTCTGCTTTCTGTTCGCCAGCCAATTCTCAATCCATGCTAATACATGTCCTCTGACTCCGTGTACCTTTATCTTCTGCAGTAACCTTTTGTGTGGCACCTTATCGAATGCCTTTTGGAAATCTAAATACACCACATCCATCAGTACACCTCTATCCACCATGCTCGTTATATCCTCAAAGAATTCCAGTAAATTAGTTAAACATGATTTCCTCTTCACGAATCCATGCTGCGTCTGCTTGATTACACTATTCCTATCGAGATGTCCCGCTATTTCTTTCTTAATGATAGCTTCAAGCATTTTCCCCACTACAGATGTTAAACTAACTGGCCTATAGTTACCTGCCTTTTGTCTGCCCCCTTTTTTAAACAGAGGCGTTACATTAGCTGCTTTCCAATCCGATGGTACCTCCCCAGAGTCCAGAGAATTTTGGTAGATTATAACGAATGCATCTGCTATAACTTCCGCCATCTCTTTTAATACCCTGGGATGCATTTCATCAGGACCAGGGGACTTGTCTACCTTGAGTCCCATTAGCCTGTCCAGCACTACCCACCTAGAGACAGTGATTATCTCAAGGTCCTCCCTTCCCACATTCCCGTGACCAGCAATCTTTGGCATGGTTTTTGTGTCTTCCACTGTGAAGACCGAAGCAAAATAATTGTTTAAGGTCTCAGCCATTTCCACATTTCCCATTATTAAATCCTCCTTTTCATCATCTAAGGGACCAACATTTACTTTAGTCACTCTTTCCCGTTTTATATATCAGTAAAAGCTTTTACTATCTGTTTTTATGTTTTGCGCAAGTTTACTTTTGTAATCTATCTTTTCTTTCTTTATTGCTTTCTTAGTCATTCTTTGCTGTCGTTTAAAATTTTTCCAATCTTCTAGTTTCTCACTAACCTTGGCCACCTTATACGCATTGGTTTTTAATTTGATACTCTCCTTTATTTCCTTGGTTATCCACGGCTGGTTATCCCTTCTCTTACTGCCCTTCTTTTTCACTGGAATATATTTTTGTTGAGCACTATGAAAGAGCTCCTTAAAAGTCCTCCACTGTTCCTCAATTGTGCCACCGTTTAGTCTGTGTTTCCAGTCTACTTTAGCTAACTCTACCCTCATCCCACTGTAGTCCCCTTTGTTTCAGCATAGTACGCTTGTTTGAGACACTACTTCCTCACCCTCAATCTGTATTATAAATTCAACCATACTTTGATCACTCATTCCGAGAGGATCTTTTACTCGGAGATCGTTTATTTTTCCTGTCTCATTACACAGGACCAGATCTAAGATAGCTTGCTCCCTTGTAGGTTCTGTAACATACTGTTCTAAGAAACAATCCCGTATGCATTCTATGAATTCCTCCTCCAAGCTACCCCGTGCGATTTGATTTGACCAATCGATATGTAGGTTAAAATCCCCCATGATTACTGCCGTTCCTTTTTCACATGCCTCCATTATTCCCTTGGTTATTGTCCACCCCACCATGAAATTATTATTTGGGGGCCTATAAACTACGCCCACCAGTGACTTTTTCTCCTTACTATCTTTAATCTCCACCCACAATGATTCAACATTTTGTTCATTAAAGCCAATATCATCTCTCACAACTGCCCTGATATCATCCTTTATTAACAGAGCTACCCCACCTCCTTTCTCTTCTTGTCTATCTTTCCGAATTGTAAGATACCTCTGTATGTTTAATTCCCAGTTTCTGTAATGGCCACCAAATCATACCCATTTGTAATGATTTGTGCCGTCAACTCATTTATTTTATTTCGAATGCTGCGTGCGTTTAGGTAGAGTGTTTTAATACAAGTTTTTAAACCATGATTTTTAGTTTTGACCCCTCCTGCAGCCCCTTTATATTCATACATATTGTCCCTTCCTATCACCTTGTGGTTTGCAAATGAATAATTTACAAATGAATAATAGAGAATAGATACCAAGTTATGGGAGGTAAGTTAGAGGAGGTAACTGAAGGTTCAAAAAGGTGGGTTTGGAGGAGGATTATGAAGGAAAATCATGATTTAGAGATGTAAAATGATTTGGGGAGTGAGTTCCAGAGAGTAGGGCTGAGGTGAAGAGGTGCACAGGACACTGGAGTTGAAGGACTGAAGAGTGTGGGAATGGATATATAGCTCGAGGAGGTTGAACAGGTAGAGAACGGCAATGCCATGGAATGATTTGAATCTGAGGACAAGGATTTTAAATTAGAAGGGTTAGATGACAGGGAGCTAGCTAGTGTTGGTGAATGAGGGCAGGGGTGATGGGCGAGCAGATCCTTAGTGTAGGACAGAATGCCGATGGCTACATTTTGGATACATTGGAGTTTGCGCAAGAAGGACGATAGAAGGCCAGCAAGGATGGCATTGCAGTAATTGACTTTGGACATGACAAAAATGTGGATGTAAGTTTTAGCACAGGGATGTGGACTGAGGTCAGGGCAACATTGCAGAGGTAGAAGCAAATGCACTTGGTGATGGAGGGAATATGAGGTATGAAGCTCAGCATAGTGCCAAACATGATGTGGCAAGGGAGCAGAGTTTATGATGGGCGCTGAAAATATGGTTGAAGCGTCCTAATGTTTGGCTGCAGGAAGTTGGCCCAAATTTTGTGGTGGGTAATGACGGTGAACTGTCGGCATCTAAACACAGAAATCCTGAAGTTGCTGTCAGTCGATCACCGCTCCGACACAGGCTGCACTGTGGACCCTTCCCACCCCCCCCCCCCCCCCCCCCCCCCTTGCTGGTTTGACAACAACAACTACTTATATTTATATAGCATCTTTAACATAGTGAAACATCCCAAGGCACTTCACAGGATTATTATGAGATGAAAAATTTGACACGGAGCCACATAAGGAGAAATTAGGGCACGTCACCAAGAGCTCGGTCTTGAAGGAGGAAAGAGAGGCGGAGAGGTTTAGGCAGGGAATTCCAGAGCTTGAGGCTTAGGCAACAGAAGACATGGCCACGAATGGTTGAGTGATTATAATTAGGGATACTCAAGAGGGCAGAATTAGAGGAGCGCAGACATCTCTGGGTCGGGGAGGCGGGGAGGGTTTTTGGGGCTGGAGGAGATTAGAGATCGGGAGGGACGAGGCCATGGAGGGATTTGAAAATATGGATTAGAATTTTGAAATTGAGGCGTTGCTTAGCTGGATGCCAATGTAGGTCAGCTTGCACAGGGGTGATGGGTGAACAGGACTTGATGCGAGTTAGGACACGGACAGCCAAGTTTTGGATCACCTCTAGTTAATGTGAGAGGTCAGCCAGGAGTGCATTGGAATAGTCAAGTTTAGAGGTAACAAAGAAATGGATGAGGGCTTCAGCAGCGGATGAGCTGAGGCAAGGGAAGAGAGGGGCGATGTTAAGGAGGTAGAACTTGGCGGTCGTTATTATGCTGCAGATATGATCGAAAGCTCATTTCAGAGTCAAAAATGACAGCAAGGTTGCAAACAGTCGGGTTCAGCCTCAGACAGAAGTTGGGGAGAGGGATGGAGTCAGTGGCTAGGGAATGGAGATTGTGGTGGGGATCGAAAACAATGGCTTAAGTCTTCCCAATATTTAACTGGAGAAAATTTCTGCTCATCCAGAACACGATGTCGGACAAGCAGTCTGGCAATTTAGAGACCGAGGAGGGGTCGAGAGAAGTAATACTGAGGTAGAGCTGGGTGTTATCAGCATACATGTGGAAACTGACAGTATTTTCGGATGATGTCACCTAGGGGCAAAATGTAGATGCGAAATAGGCGGAGGCCAAGGATAGGTCCTTGGGGGACACCAAAGGTAATGATACAGGGGCGGGAAGAGAAGCCATTGCAGGTGATTCTCTGGCTACGATTAGATAGCTAAGAATGGAACCAGGTGAGTGCTGTCCCACCCAGCTGGACGACGGTGGAGAGGCGTTGGCGAAGGATAGAGTGGTCAACCGTGTCAAAGGCTGCAGACAAGTCAAGAAGGACGAGGAGGGATAGTTTGCCTTTGTCACAGTCACAAAGGCTGTCATTTGTGACTTTGATGAGAGCCGTTTCGGTACTTTGGCAGGTGTGGAAACTGGATTGGAGGGGTTCAAACATGGGCAAGAAAGATGGGCACGGATTTGGGAGGCGATAACACGTTCACGGACTGGAGAGGAAAGGGAGGATGGAGTGGTAGTTTGCAAGGAGGGAGGGGTGATTTTTTGAGGAGTGGGGTGATAACAGCAGATTTGAAGGCGTACCTGAGGACAGAGAACGGTTAACAATGTTGGCTAACATGGGAGCCAGAAAAGGAAGTTGGGTGGTCAGCAGTTTGATGGGAATAGAGTCAAGGGAGCAAGAAGTGGGTCTGAAGGACAGGATGAGCTCAGAAAGGTCATGAGGGGAGATCGGAGAGAAACTGGAGAAGGATGTGAGGTCAGGGCTAGGACAGGGAGGATCCTGAGAGAAAGTTTGGCCGGGTGCGCTAGGGGAAGGAAGGGAAGAGGCAGAGGCGGCCGGACAGATGGTCTCAATATTCGAGATAAAGAAGTCCATGAGCTCCTCTCACTTACTGTCGGAGGTGAGGGTGGAGCCTAGGGAGAGGAGTTTCAAAATCAGTTAGCATTGGAGAATAGAAGCCGGGGTTTATCTTTACCATTGCAGCAGGAGGCGGGAGTTCGTGAGGCCTACAAAAGGCCCAGCGGGAGTCCGGGGATTGGCGGTAGCGTCGCAGCAGGAGACGGGAATTCGTGAGGCCTACAAAAGGCCCAGGGGCTTGAGGAGTGGTGCAGAAGGGAGGGATTCAAATTCCTGGGGCATTGAAACTGGTTCTGGGGGAGGTGGGACCAGCACAAACTGGACGGTCTGCACCTGGGCAGGACCGGAACCAATCTCCTAGGGGGAGTGTTTGCTCGTGCTGTTGGGGAGGAGTTAAACTAATTGGCAGGGGGGTGGGAACCTATGCAGGGAGACAGAGGGAAGTAGAATGGGGGCAGAAGCAAAAGATAGAAAGAAGAAAAGTAAAAGTGGAGGGCCGAGAAACCCAAGGCAAAAATCAAAAAGGGTCACATTACAGCAAAATTCTAAAGGGGCAAAGTGTGTTAAAAAGACAAGCCTGAAGGCTCTGTGCCTCAATGCGAGGAGTATTCGTAATAAGGTGGACGAATTAACTGCACAGGCAGCAATTAATGAATATGATATCATTGGCATCACGGAGACATGGCTCCAGGGTGACCAAGGCTGGGAACTCAACATTCAGGGGTATTCAACATTCAGGAAGGATAAACAGAAAGGAAAAGGAGGTGGGGTAGCATTGCTGGTTAAAGAGAAATTAATGCAATAGTAAGGAAGGACATTAGCTTGGATGATGTGGAATCTGTATGGGTGGAGCTGCGGAATACCAAAGGGCAGAAAACGCTAGTGGGAGTTGTGTACAGACCACCAAACAGTAGAAGTGAAGTTGGGGACAGCATCAAACAAGAAATTAGGGATGCGTGCAATAAAGGTACAATCAGTTATCATGGGCGACTTTAATCTACATATTGATTGGGCTAACCAAACTGGTAGCAATACGATGGAGGAGAATTTCCTGGAGTGTATTAGGGATGGTTTTCTGGACCAATATGTCGAGGAACCAACTAGAGGGCTGGCCATCCTAGACTGGGTGATGTGTAATGAGAAAGGATTAATTAGCAATATTGTGTGAGGCCCCTTGGGGAAGAGTGACCACAATATGGTAGAATTCCTTATTAAGATGGAGAGTGACACAGTTAATTCAGTGACCAGGGTCTGAACTTAAGGAAAGGTAACTTAGATGGTATGACATGTGAATTGGCTAGAATAGACTGGCAAATGATACTTAAAGGATTGACGGTGGATAGGCAATGGCAAACATTTAAAGATCACATGGATGAACTTCAACAATGGTACATCCCTGTCTGGAGCAAAAATAAAACGGGGAAGGTGGCTCAACCATGGCTAACAAGGGAAATTAAGGATAATGTTAAATCCAAGGAAGAGGCATATAAATTTGCCGGAAAAAGCAGCAAACCTGAGGACTGGGAGAAATTTAGAATTCAGCAGAGGAGGACAAAGGGTTTAATTAGGAGGGGGAAAATAGAGTATGAGAGGAAACTTACCGGGAACATAAAAACTAACTGCAAAAGCTTCTATAGATATGTGAAGAGAAAAAGATTAGTGAAGACAAACATAGGTCCCTTGCAGTCAGATTCAAGTAAATTTATAATGGGGAACAAAGAAATGGCAGACCAGTTGAACAAATACTTTGGTTCTGTCTTCACGAAGGAAGACACAAATAACCTTCCGGAAGTACTAGGGGACCGATGGTCTAGTGAGAAGGAGGAACTGAAGGGTATCCTTATTAGGCGGGAAATTATGGTAGGGAAATTGATGGGATTGAAGGCCGATAAATCACTGGGGCCTGATAGTCTGCATCCCAGAGTACTTAAGGAAGTGGCCCTAGAAATAGTGGATGCATTGGTGATCATTTTCCAACAGTCTATAGACTCTGGATCAGTTCCTATGGACTGGAGGGTAGCTAATGTAACACCACTTTTAAAAAAGGAGGGAGAGAGAAAACGGGTAATTATAGACCAGTTAGCCTGACATCAGTAGTGGGGAAAATGTTGGAATCAATTATTAAAGATGAAATAGCAGCACATTTGGAAAGCAGTGACAGGATCGCTCCAAGTCAGCATGGATTTATGAAAGGGAAATCATGCTTGACAAATCTTCTGGATTTTTTGAGGATATAACTGGTAAAGTGGACAAGGGAGAACCAGTGGATGTGGTGTATTTGGACTTTCAAAAGGTTTTTGACCACACAAGAGATTGTTGTGCAAAATTAAAGCACATGATATTGGGGGTAATATACTGACATGGATAGAGAACTGGTTGGCAGACAGGAAGCAGAGAGTCGGGATAAACGGGTCCTTTTCAGAATGGCAGGCAGTGACTAGTGGGGTGCCGCAGGGCTCGGTGCTGGGACCCCAGCTCTTTACTATATACATTAATGATTTAGGTGAAGGAATTGAGTGTAATATCTCCAAGTTTGCAGATGACACTAAACTGGGTGGTGGTGTGAGCTGTGAGGAGGACGCTAAAAGGCTGCAGGGTGACTTGGACAGGTTAGGTGGGTGGGCAAACGCATGGCAGATGCAGTATAATGTGGATAAATGTGAGGTTATCCACTTTGGTGGCAAAAACACGAAGGTAGAATATTATCTGACTGGCGACAGATTAGGAAAAGGGGAGGTGCAATGAGACCTGGGTGTCATGGTACATCAGTCACTGAAAGTTGGCATGCAGGTACAGCAGGCGGTGAAGATGGCAAATGGTATGTTGACCTTCATAGCTAGGGGATTTGAGTATAGTAGCAGGGAGGTCTTACTGCAGTTGTACAGGGCCTTGGTGAGGCCTCACCTGGAATATTGTGTTCAGTTTTGTTCTCCTAATCTGAGGAAGGACGTTCTTGCTATTGAGGGAGTGCAGCGAAGGTTCACCAGACTGATTCCCGGGATGGCAGGACTGACATATGAGAGGCACTAGATCGACTGGGCCTGTATTCATTGGAGTTTAGAAGGATGAGAGGGGATCTCATAGAAACATAAAAATTCTGATGGGACTGGACAGGTTAGATGCAGGAAGAATGTTCCCGATGTTGGGGAAGTCCAGAACCAGGGAACATAGTCTAAGGTTAAGGGGTAAGCCATTTAGGACTGAGATGAGGAGAAACTTCTTCACTCAGAGAGTTGTTAACTTGTGGAATTCCCTACCGCAGAGAGTTGTTGATGCCAGTTCATTGGATATATTCAAGAGGGAGTTAGATGTGGCTCTTACGGCTAAAGGGATCAAAAGGGTATGGAGAAAAAGCAGGAAGGTGGTACTGAGCTAAATGATCAGCCATGATCTTAGTGAATGGTGGTGCAGGCTCGAAGGGCCGGAAGGCCTACTCCTGCACCTATTTTCTATGTTTCTATACAGTTGAGCAGGTCAGAAATGAGCTTCCACCCCAGGAGCAATCTTGGAATCAGGGGTGTAACTGGGGTTTTAACAGCATATTGACTGCTAAACAACCGTTCTGGCCCTGAAAAACTAATTTTTATATTTGTGGAATATTAAATTTCCCCATTATGATAAAAACTACAATTTTTCTTTAAATTTTTTTTTGTATTTGTTCAAGACATATCAGCTTCTACCTTATTCCCACGTCAAAGTCCCAATCTTTATTTTGCTCTCTGTAACATTTTTTAAAAGTGAGGCTAAAAGCTGCTTTTATTTCCTGGTTTGCTATCTGTGAGAATTCTTCAATGTGATTGGCTGCTTAGACAGCTTGATGACATTACAGCAGGATCGCACTAGAAATCCCCCATTAACAGTGCAGCAATCCATTGCACATCGAGATACCTCAAGATCATGAGATCTCTCTGGACAGCTTTCTTCGAGGTCAGCGGCGAGCACCTTTGCTTCGCCACTGACCACAAATTACGGGTCTTCATAAGTGAGCTGCAAATCATTTTACATGTCAGTGATGCAGCAGGATGTCAGGAATTCCATAACCCTTTCTCCAGCAGGATTTTCTTTATAACAAGCATCCAGGATATGGATTTGGGAGGGTCTTGTGTAGCTTTTGTGAGATCTGTAAAGGGTAAATTCTCTTTCTTTCCTGGGAAGGACAGAACTTTCCATACAAATAGATGATGCCACTGTCACATTTCATAAACACAGCTAAGTCTCACAAGGATATTTCTATGTCTTGCAGCAACTGGTAGATATTTTTTTCAAAACTAGCCTTCCCTCCCTATCCCCTGTCTACCTTGTTTTATTTTTTACGGCTTTCAGCTTGGATGAATAAGTCGGTTCTTCATAGGTTTGTCAATAATTTTGAAAAATCTTACTAGTAACAAGAAAGAGAATTTAGATTTGATGCCGTCGTTCTTAAGCCACATGGATTTCTGTAGTAAACTGACATCAACGTAGGGCGATGTTGCAAGAAAGATATTGGTGTATTCATTTTGGTTTTATAGATAAATAATCTCCAAATTAATTAGAGGAATTGGAAGCTCAGTATATAATTCAGAGATAGAATCATGTTTTTCTTTATTGGTAACTAGTTAGGCTACCTGCTCCTTAAATGTGATAAACTCTTAAAAAGGATTGTTATGCTAATCATGAGAAGACTGGTGAACGCGCTGAACTCCGCTCTCATGAATCATCATAACACTTTGTAAATGTCCATAATGTCTTGCCTCTACTGCCCCACATGATAGATTATTCCAAACATTTGTTACTTTTTGAGTAAAAAAAAATTATTTCCTCCGATTCTGCATTGCTGGTTTATCTTGAAGTGACATCGTACTTGAAATGAGGTCTGACGAAAGCATTATATGGCATTATATATCTCTGAAGATCTGCACTCTACCCTTCTAGCTTTGTATCCCCGAATGTGGTTTTTAATTGCTCACCACATTGCCTAGATTTTGAAAGTGATGAGTCAGCCATCACCCCCAGATCTCTGTTTAATTTCCCGTTGCATATTCAGACGAATTCATTGTCGACCTATGCTGTTGATGATTCTTATAATCAATATGTATATATGTTAAATTTAATCTACTGTTTGTCTACATAATTGCATAGCCTATCTACATCATTTAGTAAAGCTCGTAGTTATTTACATCCCTACAGCTCCCCTGTTTTGGTGTCATCAGTAAAATTGACAAGCTCATGTTCGTTTCAATATGCAGGTCATTGATGTACATTAAAAACAGCAGGACTCCAAGGACTGACACCTTTGGGACTCCACCCAACACCTCCACCATTATGGCATTAACTACTGGTGTACAATATGACTAACTGATATTTTAGTTGCCAGGGACTGCTTCTATGCCCTGAGATTCACCTTCTGTTGAGTGCACTATGTAACTGCTTCTTCTACAGTTAAAAGCATTAGTTTATGAATAAAACAACAATAACGTCACTAGCTTGAACGCAATATAACGTTTGGCACCTTTCGGTCTTATGGGTATCTGACTACAATTGTCATGCTATCTCTTTCACCAGTGACTGTTCCTGTTTGTATCCTGGCAGTATCACAGTAATGTTGTTGTGTTATAATTCATGGGGGTCAACAATGCTTTTGCTTATGATCCCAACAATGGCTTTGCTGATAAAGGGAAAAGAAAATTGCAAATGCTGGAGATCTGAAATAACAGAAAATGTTAGAAATACATGGCAGGACCATCATCATCTGAGAAAGAAAAAGACAAGTTAACATTTCAGGTGTGGACCCTTTATTGAGATTCCTGGCAAAGTGTCTGTACCCGAAATATTAATTGTTTTGTGTGTTCTAAAGCACGAGACTGGTGGAATCATCATAGTGAAATTGTTGTGATTGCGGTCTAAGAAGAGTAATTTTCAACTTTGAATATTTATACCACAATGTATGAAGCCTGGATGGCACAGTGGGCTGGAATACTTCATTCACTGTGAGAAACTGATTTCAGATCCAGCCCGGACTTAACCCATGAAAATATTTCTCTTTTTGACAGGTGGAAAGGGCCTAATATGAAATTATTTAATCAGTCTCAATCTAGTTCGTGATGGGTGCATGTCCCCCCAAATCAAAACTCCTCTGATGTCACTAAATGGTATGAGTTGATAATCTCATTCAACAGGTCTACAAGAATGTTTGGTGTGAGAAAGGAATAATACAGTCGGACTATTGGAAATGAGCCATATCGTTGGTCTAGTGTAAGAAAGCTTCACTTTGCACTTAAGCACTGCAGCAAGAATGCTTAACGCTGACAGAGTGAAAGTAGGGATTGCTTCATTCTAATAAGTCTAGTAAGTTCTATACCACTTCCTCCCTAGTTTATTTGTATTAACTACCATAGAAAGAGTGGGTGGAAGAGAAAGGGATGATGGGGAATATTGTGTTCCTAACACAGATGAGGCTGCACATAGGGAGGTTAAAGTAACAGTGACCTCAGTCTTTATTAAGATATTCCAGAGTGAGGAACAGGTCTTGGGGGCCGGCTTCTATACAGTGATCCCAAGGGATACTGGGATCCCTTGGGACTTCAGGGGATGCGCTCCCTGGTGGCGGAACATGGGAGTGCATGCTTTACAGATACAAAACATCATTCCATGCTCCCCCCCCCCCACCCCCAAAGTCAAAGTGAAAACTATTTACAAGGTGAGGCAATCGGGAGCCTTTCTTTCCCTGGTGGACCACCTCGGTACAAATGTCTGTTCTGGTGTGTTGGCTATGCCCTCGCTGGGCTGGCGTGTTGTTGGCCCTGCAAGGCTGCTGGGTGAGCCTGGCCTTGCTGGGCTGTTGGGCGTGATGGGTTCGATTTCCTGGTCCGGGGTGGTGGTGTTGATCCTTTGGGTGTGTGTTGTGGGCTCGAAAAAGGTGGTGTCTGCTGTGGGTTGTTCAGGGCAGTCTGTGAACCGCAGCCTCGTTTGGTCCAGGTGCTTTCTGCAAATTTGTCCATTGTCTAGTTTGACTACAAACACCCTATTCCTTTCTTTAGCTATCACCATGCCCGCGATCCACTTGGGACCATGTCCATAGTTTAGCACATACACAGGGTCATTCAGATCAATTTCCCGTGACACAGTGGCGCGACCAACGTTTACATTTTGTTGCTGCCGCCTGCTCTCTACCTGATCATGCAGGTTGGGGTGGACCAGCGAGAGTCTGGTTTTAAGTATCCTTTTCATGAGTAGCTCAGCCGGGGGCACCCCTGTGAGCGAGTGGGGTCTCGTGCGGTAGCTGAGCAGTACTCAGGACAGGCAGGTTTGGAGTGAGCCTTCTGTGACTCGTTGAAGGCTCTGTTTGATTGTTTGTACTGCCCGTTCTGCCTGCCCATTGGAGGCTGGTTTAAACAGGGCTGAGCTGACATGTTTGATCCCATTGCGGGTCATGAATTCTTTAAATTTGGCACTGGTGAAACATTGCCCGTTGTCACTGACCAGTATGTCAGGCAGGCCGTGGGTGGCAAACATGGCCCTCAGGCTTTCAGTGGTGGCGGTGGCAGTGCTTCCCTACATTATTTCACATTCAATCCATTTTGAAAAAGCATCCACCACCACCAGGAACGGGCCCACATAGTCGAAATGGATTCTCGACCATGGTCTGGAGGGCCAGGACCACAAACTTAGTGGTGCCTCTCTGGGCACGTTGCTCAAGTGAGCACACATGTTGCATTGCCATACACAAGAATCTTAAGTCAGAGTCGATACCGGGCCACCACACATGTGATCTGGCTGTCGCTTTCATCATTACTATACCCGGGTGTTAGCTGTGGAGATCCGAGATGAACGTCTCCCTGCCCTTTTTGGGTAGCACTACGCGGTTACCTCACAACAGGCAGTCTGCCTGAATGGACAGCTCGTCCTTTCGCCGCTGGAACGGCTTGATTAGCTCTTGCATTTCAACGGGGATGCTGGCCCAGCTCCCATGCAGTACACAGTTTTTTACTAAGGACATCAGAGGATCTTGGCTGGTCCAAGTCCTAATCTGGTGGGCCGTGACAGGTGATTTATCATTTTCAAACGCTTCCATGACCATCAACAAGTCTTGCGGGCTGCGCCACCATCAACAAGTTTGCAGGCTGCGCCATTTCCACCCCCGTGATGGGCAATGGTAGCCGACTGAGAGCATCCGCACAGTTCTCGGTGCCTGGCCTGTGGCGGACGGTATAGTTATATGCTGATAGCGCGAGTGCCCACTTTTATATGCGGGCTGAGGCATTAGTATTTATCCCCTTGTTTTCAGCGAACAGGGATATGAGGGGCTTGTGATTGGTTTCCAGCTCAAATTTGATGCGAAACAGGTACTGATGCATTTTCTTTACCCCGAACACACACGCTAATACCTCTTTCTCAATCATGCTGTAGGCCCTCTTGGCCTTAGACAAGCTCCTAGAAGCATGTTGTAATACACACCCGACTCCGTACGACGACGCATCACATGCTAGCAGAAGTCTTTTATACGGGCTATACAATATAAGCAGCTTGTTGGAGCATAAAATGTTTCTGGCTTTCTCAAAAGCAATTACTTGTTTTTTTCCCCCATAACCAGTTCTCACCTTTACGCAATAACACATGTAGGGGCTCTAAGAGGGTACATAACCCTGGTCGGAAGTTAGCAAAATAGTTGAGGAGTTCCAGGAACGACCGCAGTTCCGTGATGATCTGTGGCCTGGGCGCATTCCTGATAGCCTCTGTCTTGGCGTCTGTGGGCCGAATGCTGTATGCCGCAATCTTTCTCCCCAAAATCTCCACTTCTGTTGCCACGAAGACGCATTTCGACCTCTTCAGCTGCAGCCCTACGCGATCCAGTCGCTGGAGGACCTCCTCCAGGTTTTGTAGGTGCTCGACGGTGTCCCGACCCTTGACTAATATATCGTCCTGAAAAACCACCGTGCGTGGTACCGACTTGAGTAGGCTCTCCATGTTTCTCTGGAAGATCGCTGCAGCCGACCGAATTCCAAACGGGCATCTGTTGTAGATGAACAGTCCCTTGTGCGTGTTGATGCAGGTAAGGTCCTTCGAAGACTTCCCCAGCTCCTGTGTCATGGAGGCCGAAGTCAGGTCGAGCTTGGTGAACGTCTTGCCTCCTGCCAGCGTCGCAAATAGGTTGTCTGCCTTAGGTAGCGGATATTGGTCCTATTGCGAGAAACGATTAATAGTTACTTTATAATCGCCGCAAACCCTGACCGTGCCATCACTTTTGAGTACTGGAACAATCGGGCTGGCCCACTCGCTGAATTCCACTGGGGAGATGATGCCCTCGCGTTGCAGCCTGTCCAGCTCGATTTCCACTCTCTCCCTCATCATGTGAGGTACCGCTCACGCCTTTTGGTGAATGGGTCGTGCCTCTGGGACCAAGTGGATCCGCACCTTCGCCCTGGAAAAGTTTCTAATGGCTGGCTCAAAAAGGGAAGGAAATTTGTTTAGAACCTGGGTACATGAGGCCTCATCGACATGTGATAGCGCTCAGACGTCATCCCAGTTCCAGCGGATTTTGCCCAGCCAGCTCCTTCCAAGCAGTGTGGGCCATCGTCCGGGACAATCCAGAGTGGCAGTTCGTGCACTGTGCCCTCGTAGGTGACCTTGACCATGGCGCTGCCCAGGATAGTGATAAGCTCTTTGGTGTACGTTCTCAGTTTCGTGTGGATGGGGCTCAGGGCTGGTCTGAGTGCCTTGTTGCACCACAGTCTCTCAAACATCTTTTTACTCATGATGGATTGGCTAGCGCCAGTGTCCAGTTCCATGGCTACGGGTAAGCCATTCAATTTTACATTTAGCATTACAGGTGGACATTTCGTCAAAAATGTGTGCACCCCGTGTACTTCAGCATCTGCCTCCTCTCTTTGAGGCTCGAAATTGCTTTGATCCACCATGGACCGATCTTCCTCTGCCATGTGGTGGTTAGCAGGTTTTGCAGAGCTTGCAGCTCGTCTGCAAGCTTGTTGGAGGTGCCCCATTGTTCCACAGCTCTTGCAAACATACCCTTTGAAGCGGCATGAATAGGCTGAATGGAAGCCTCCACAACGCCAACAAGGTATGAATTGCCTTGCATTCATCCTTTGTTGCAGACTCTGAGTCATCTGGGTTACCTGAGGCCTGCTGGCAGTTGCAGACTCGTGGTTTCTGCCCTGTACATTTCTGCTCGAAAACACAGTTCCAGTTAATTTATGAACATTGCTAGCATTTGTGTGCTGAGAGATTTGTTTGGTGTTTTCACTGGTGGACATAAATGCCTGTGCTATTGCAATGGCCTTACTGAGGATCGGTGTCTCTACAGTCAAAAGTTTTCGTAGGATGGTCTTGTGGCCAATGCCCAGTACAAAAAATTCTCTGAGCATTTGCTCCAGGTGGCCATGAAACTCACACTGTCCTGCAAGTCGCCTTAGCTCGGCGATGTAGCTCGCCACTTCCTGACCTTCAGATCGCTGGTACGAATAGAACTGATACCTTGCCATCAGCACGCTCTCCCTCACGTTAAGATGCTCCCGAACCAGTGTACACAGCTCCTCATACGACTTATCTGTGGATTTCACCGGAGCCAGAAGATTCTTCATGAGGCTGTAGGTTGGTGCCCCGCAGACCGTGAGGAGGACCGCTCTCATTTTTGCAGCACTTCCTTCTCCGTCCAGCTCGTTGGCTACAAAGTACTGGTCTAGCCGTTCGACATAAGCGTCTCAGTCCTCACCCTCCGAGAACTTCTCCAGGCTGCCCACAGTTTGCTGCACCTTTGCGTTGGATTCGTATTCTCGTCGCCAGTTATTGTGTTCCTAACACAAATGAGACTGCACGCAGGGAGGTTAAAGTAACAGTGACCTCAGTCTTTATTAAGGCACTCCAGAGTGAGCAATAGGCCTTAGGGGCTGGCTTATGTACAGTGCTCCCAAAGGATGCTGGGATCCCTTGGGACTTCAGGGGATGCGCTCCCTGGTGGCGGAACATGGGAGTGCATGCTTTACAGATACACAACAGGGAAGGGATGCAGAGGGAGGGAAACTGCCTCAGTGGGAAGGCTATCAGGGAAAGATGGGGGGAGGGGATAGGAAGAGAAAGGGTATAGAGGAGGAGGAAGATGAATGGCAAAGAGAAGTGTCAAGGAAACGGGGTAGAGGAGGGTGTTGGAGGAGGCAAAGGAGGTAGAGGAGAGGGGGAGACAAGAGAGAGATGGTGATGGGGGACCAAAGGTGGGGAGAGGTCAGCACACTCTCAATGTGGGGTATGGGGTGTAGCCTTCTCTCCACGGTGCCTGGATTTCTATCCTAGTGAGCCACAAGTTTGATCTCCGTAAGATGGAGGGCTAAGGGCATAAGTTTCAACCCAGTGAGCCGTTTTGGTGAGCAGGTCTCCCATGGCGAGGAAGGGGTGGTGGCGATGTGATGCTGGTCAGCGGGGAGACTCTGCTCTGCGGGGATGGCAATGCTGGGACAGTTTTACTGGCCAAGCCAGCGGGAGCAGGACAGGCTGCGGAGGGCCCGCATTATAAAGAGGCGAGGTCAGGAGAATAACGGCTGAGGGAATTGCCAAAAAATATGTACAAAATATTGAGGTAAAATATATTGATGTATTAATATATAAAATATTGATGTTTAAACTTGAAAAGAAAAATGTAATTCATTTTAATTCTAAAACATGAAATTCTTGAGGGATGAGGTGAGAATGTGAGAGGTTGGGCGAAGAATATATTTGGGGCGGAAAATGTTACCTGTAAAGGAAAAGAACAGAATTTGCTGACATTTATGTAAATAAAATCTAAAAGAAAAGTTAAAATTGACTTAATCTGCAGATCTCACCAGATTACTCATCTGGCACAGTACAAATCCATTGTCGCATTGAGTTTCGGTGCTGTGCCACACTATCACCCAGTGGCCAGAATGTGAAAGTGCAGGCAGACCCAAAACCAGTTGTTCATTAATCAGGAAATCCTATTAAAGCAATTCTCACAAAACATTCAAATCACTTTATAATTTATATTTTAACTACATACATTATATTAAGTTTTGCTTTATTTCCTTTCCAGGTAACATTTTAGACGTCCGGTCGCATCTGTGGAGAGAGGAACAGAGTTAAATGTTTCAGGTCGATGTCTTTTCATCAGACGTCTGACGAAAGGTCATCAACCTGAAACGTTAACTCTGTTTCTCTCTCCATAGAATGCTGACTGACCTGCTGAGTATTTCCAGTATTTTCTGTTTTTTTTTAATTTCAGACTGCCAGCATCCGCAGTATTTTGCTTTTGTAACATTTTAGATGTGAAGGATTGGCAAATCCCTGGTGATACGGCCAAAGCAGCCATTTGCGTCGTTTCTCCAGGGTTTCCATCAATCTTCCGTCAGAGTTACAGTGGGAGATTGGGAGAGCTCCTCCAGTGAATCTACCTCTCCAGCTATATAAACCAGCAGCTTTTGTGGGTCACAGTGTGACACCTTTACCATTGAAAATCTATCACAATGTCACCTGCAGGAGTAACAGGTACTGCGGGCATTAGTGAGTTTACAATTAAACATGTACCTCACGCACTGAACTTAAAATATAATCTTGGTGGACATTGGAATTTATAATGGAAAAGGTGACATGGAAAATGTGACAGAAAAGTTAAAATGCTGCAGACAGAAATTGCATGCAGACAAAAAACTTTTAATATATTGTAAATATAGAGAAGATTGAGTTCAAAAAATTAATAAATGATATCCTACTCCTGGTAAAGGGATCTCATGAGGTTGTTGTACTGCAACCTAATTGAGCTGTCGGCACTTCCACCTGGGATCTACGTGTTGTGTTCACCGTACGGTGTATGTCATTGTATGAATATCTGAATAGAACCACACATGTAAAGATAGCAGCACTTGCAATGTCAAATCATTATTCCTCTGATACATCATTTGAAAAAGATCTGAAGTTAAAGACTATTTTCTTTATTTTAAGGGGAACCTTATTTAAAAGTAGCCAGAGTGGAGCAGCATACGTTGGCGGAATTTGTACACTGTCTAAAGGTGGAGGAGTGAACGAGGTAATTCCCTGTTCTATTTAAAATTGCATTTAGGTTGCCATGGCGATATTGCAAGGTGGGCTGTGCAAAGGCAATGGTGAAATTCAGATTCAGTGTCCTGTGTCACTAAATTGCCACACTCAGTTGTGCTGCTTTGGTGAGCAACTGAACTGAGGTCTGATGCCTTCCAGTGAGCCATTGAGAGTGGCATTAAGAGTAGGAACAAGAGTAGGCCATTTAGCCTCTCGAGCCTGTTCCCCCATTCAATGAGATCATGATTGACCTGTGACCGAACTCCATATCCCATATCCCTTTGCCCCATATCCCTTAATACGTTTGGTTAACAAAAATCTATCAATCTCAGATTTAAAAGTAACAGTTGACCCAGCATCAACTGCCATTTGCGGAAGAGAGTTCCAAACTTCAATCACCCTTTGTGCATGTAGAAGTGTTTCTTAACTTCACTCCTGAAAGGCGTAATAATTTTTCAGCTCTGTTCCCTAGTCCGAGATTCCCCAACCAGCAGAAATATTTACCTTATCAGTTCCCCTTAATATCCTGAAAACTTTGATCAAATCATCCCTTAACCTTCTAAATTCCAGGGAATTCTCCACTGGCTGGAGTCATACCTAGCACAAATGAGGATGGTTGTGGTGGTTATAGGTCAAGCATCACAGCACCAGGACATTGCTGCAGGAGTTCCTCAGGGCAGTGTCTTTGGCCCAACCATCTTCAGCTGCTTCATCAATGACCTTCCCTCCATCATCCAAGGTCAGAAGTGGGGACATTCACTGATGACTGCACAGTGTTCAGTGCCATTCGCAACTCCTCATATAATGGAGCAGTCCATGCCCGCATGCAGCAAGACCTGGACGATATTCAGGCTTGGGCTGATAAGTGGCAAGTAACACTCATGCCACACAAGTGCCAGGCAATGACTATCTCCAACAAGCGAGCGTCTAATCGCTGCCCCATGACATTCAATGGCATTAGCATCACTGAATCCCCCACCATCAACATCTTGGTAGACATTATTGCCAGAAATTTAACAGGACCAGCCACATAAGTACTATGGCAACAAGAGCAGATCAGAGGCTGGGTATTCTGCAGCAAGTGTCTCACCTCCTGACTCCCCAATGCCTTTCCATCATCTACAAGGCACGAGTCAGAAGTGTGCTGGAATACTCTCCACTTGCCTGGATGAGTACAGCTCCAACAATACTCAAGAAGTTCAACACCATCCAGGACAAAGCAGCCCGCTTGATTGGCACCCCATCCACCATCTTAAACATCCACTCCTTCCATCGTGACTGCAGTGTATACCATCTACAAGATGCACTGCAGCAACTCGCCAAGGCTTCTTCGACAGCACCTCCCAAACCCACAACCTCTAGAAGGACAAGGGCAGCAGGTGCATGGCAACACCACCACCTCCACGTGCCCCTCCAAGTTACACATCATCCTGATTGGAAATATATCACCGTTCCTTCATTGTCGCTGGGTCAAAATCCTAGAACTCCCTCCCCAATAACACTGCGGGAGTACCTTCACCACACGGACTGCAGCGGTTCAAGAAGGCAGCTCATCACCATCTTCTCAAGGGCAATTAGGGATGGGCAATAAATGCTGTCCTCACCAGTGACGCCCACATCCCATGAACAAATAATAAAAAAAGAATATAACCTCAGTTTGTGTCATCTCTCCTCATAATTTAACCCATGGAGTCCAGGTATCATTCTGGCTAAATCTGTGCTGCACTCCCTTCAAGGCCAGTATATCCTTCCTAAGTCACGGTGCCCAGAACTGCTCACAGTTGTGGTCCAACCATGGCGTGGTATAGCTGCAGCATAACTTCTAACCCTTTGTATTCTGGTCTTCTAGATATAAAGGCCAGCATTCCTTTAGCCTTTTGGATTATTTTCTGTACCTGTCCCTGACATTTTAAAGATCTGTGTACATGGACCCCTAAGTCTCTTTGGATCTCCACTGTTTCTAGCATTGAAGGTCTGAGAGAAGGTTGCACACTTGCATTCTTGGTCACGAGTAGTACATGTGACCAAAAGAAAATGAGGACCTGGGGGATAGAATTGAATGGATTTCATACCTTATAAGAACGTAAGAAATAGGAGCAGGAGTAGGCAACCTCTTGGGCTCAGCTCCACTTCCCTGCCCGCTCCCCATAATCCTTCACTCTCTTATCGTTCAAAAATTTGTCTATCTCCACCTTAAATACATTCAATGACCCAGTCTTCACAGCTCTCTAGGGCAGAGAATTCCATAGATTTAAAACCCTCAGAGAAGAAATTCCTCCTCATCTCCGTTCTAAATGCGCGACCCCTTATTCTTAAACTGTGCCCCCTATTTCTAGATTCCCCCACGAGTGGAAACATCCTCTCTGTATCTACCTTGTCGAGCCCGCTCAGTATCTTATATGGTTCAGTAAAATCACCTCTCATTCTTCTAAATTCTAATGAGTATAGGCCCAACCTGCTCAACCTTTCTTCATAAGTCAACTGCATCATCTCAGAAATCAACCTAGTGAACCACCTCTGAACAGCCTCCAATGCAAGTATATCCCTCCTTAAATAAGGAGACCAAAACTGTAAGCAGTACTCTAGGTATGGTCTCACTCTGTACAGCTGTAGTAGGACTTCCCTGCTTTTATACTCCATCCCCCTTGCAATAAAGGCCAACATTCCATTTGCCTTCCTGATTACTTGCTGTACTTAACATAGAAACATAGAAAATAGGTGCAGGAGTAGGCCATTCGGCCCTTCTAGCCTGCACCGCCATTCAATGAGTTCATGGCTGAACATGCAACTTCAGTACCCCATTCCTGCTTTCTCGCCATACCCCTTGATCCCCCTAGTAGTAAGGACTTCATCTAACTCCTTTTTGAATATATTTAGTGAACTGGCCTCAACAACTTTCTGGGGTAGAGAATTCCACAGGTTCACCACTCTCTGGGTGAAGAAGTTTCTCCTCATCTCGGTCCTAAATGGCTTAGCCCTTATCCTTAGACTGTGACCCCTGGTTCTGGACTTCCCCAACATTGGGAACATTCTTCCTGCATCTAACCTGTCTAAACCCGTCAGAATTTTAAACGTTTCTATTAGGTTCCCTCTCATTCTTCTGAACTCCAGTGAATACAAGCCCAGTTGATCCAGTCTTTCTTGATAGGTCAGTCCCGCCATCCCGGGAATCAGTCTGGTGAACCTTCGCTGCACTCCCTCAATAGCAAGAATGTCCTTCCTCAAGTTAGGAGACCAAAACTGTACACACTACTCCAGGTGTGGCCTCACCAAGGCCCTGTACAACTGTAGCAACACCTCCCTGCCCCTGTACTCAAATCCCCTCGCTATGAAGGCCAACATGCCATTTGCTTTCTTAACCGCCTGCTGCACCTGCATGCCAACCTTCAATGACTGATGTACCATGACACCCAGGTCTCATTGCACCACCCCTTTTCCTAATCTGTCACCATTCAGATAATAGTCTGTCTCTCTGTTTTTACCACCAAAGTGGATAACATCACATTTATCCACATTATACTTCATCTGCCATGCATTTGCCCACTCACCTAACCTATCCAAGTCACTCTGCAGCCTCATAGCATCCTCCTCGTAGCTCACACTGCCACCCAACTTAGTGTCATCCGCAAATTTGGAGATACTACATTTAATCCCCTCGTCTAAATCATTAATGTACAGTGTAAACAGCTGGGGCCCCAGCACAGAACCTTGTGGTACCCCACTAGTCACTGCCTGCTATTCTGAAAAGTCCCCATTTACTCCTACTCTTTGCTTCCTGTCTGACAACCAGTTCTCAATCCATGTCAGCACACTACCCCCAATCCCATGTGCTTTAACTTTGCACATTAATCTCTTGTGTGGGACTTTGTCGAAAGCCTTCTGAAAGTCCAAATATACCACATCAACTGGTTCTCTCTTGTCCACTCTACTGGAAACATCCCCAAAAAATTCCAGAAGATTTGATTTCCCTTTCACAAATCCATGCTGACTTGGACCTATCATGTCACCTCTTTCCAAATGCACTGCTATGACATCTTTAATAATTGATTCCATCACTTTACCCACCACCGATGTCAGGCTGACCGGTCTATAATTCCCTGTTTTCTCTCTCCCTCCTTTTTTAAAAAGTGGGGTTACATTGGCTACCCTCCACTCGATAGGAACTGATCCAGAGTCAATGGAATGTTGGAAAATGACTGTCAATGCATCCGCTATTTCCAAGGCCACCTCCTTAAGTACTCTGGGATGCAGTCCATCAGGCCCTGGGGATTTATCGGCCTTCAATCCCATCAATTTCCCCAACACAATTTCCCGACTAATAAGGATTTCCCTCAGTTCCTCCTCCTTACTAGACCCTCTGACCCCTTTTATATCCGGAAGGTTGTTTGTGTCCTCCTTAGTGAATACCGAACCAAAGTACTTGTTCAATTGGTCCGCCATTTCTTTGTTCCCCGTTATTACTTCCCCTGATTCTGACTGCAGGGGACCTACGTTTGTCTTTACTAACCTTTTTCTCTTTACATATCTATAGAAACTTTTGCAATCCATCTTAATGTTCCCTGCAAGCTTCTTCTCGTACTCCATTTTCCCTGCCCTAATCAAACCCTTTGTACTCCTCTGCTGAGTTCTAAATTTCTCCCAGTCCCTGGGTTCGCTGCTATTTCTGGCCAATTTGTATGCCACTTCCTTGGCTTTAATACTATCCCTGATTTCCCTTGATAGCCACGGTTGAGCCACCTTCCCTTTTTTATTTTTACGCCAGACAGGAATGTACAATTGTTGTAGTTCATCCATGCGGTCTCTAAATGTCTGCCATTGCCCATTCACAGTCTACAGTCAACTCCTTAAGTATCATTCGCCAATCTATCCTAGCCAATTCACGCCTCATACCTTCAAAGTTACCCTTCTTTAAGTTCTGGACCATGGTCTCTGAATTAACTGTTTCATTCTCCATCCTAATGCAGAATTCCACCATATTATGGTCACTCTTCCCCAAGGGGCCTCGCACAACGAGATTGCTAATTAATCCTCTCTCATTACACAACACCCAGTCTAAGATGGCCTCCCCCCTAGTTGGTTCCTCGACATATTGGTCTAGAAAACCATCCCTTCTGCACTCCAGGAAATTCTCCTCCACCGTATTGCTTCCAGTTTGTTTAGCCCAATCTATGTGCATATTAAAGTCACCTATTATAACTGCTGCACCTTTATTGCATGCACCCCTAATTTCCTGTTTGATGCCCTCCCCAACATCACTACTACTGTTTGGAGGTCTGTACACAATTCCCACTAACGTTTTTTGCCCTTTGGTGTTCTGCAGCTCTACCCATATAGATTCCACATCATCCAAGCTAACTATTGCATTAATCTCCTCCTTAACCAGCAATGCTACCCCACCTCCTTTTCTTTTTATTCTATCCTTCCTGAATATTGAATACCCCTGGATGTTGAGTTCCCAGTCCTGATCATCCTGGAGCCACATCTCTGTAATCCCATTCACATCATATTTGTTAACATCTATTTGCACAGTTAAATCATCCACCTTATTACGGATACTCCTTGCATTAAGACACAAAGCCTTCAGGCTTGTTTTTTTAGCACCCTTTGTCCTTTTAGAATTTTGCTGTACAGTGGCCCTTTTTGTTCTTTGCCTTGGGTTTCTCTGCCCTCCACTTTTCCTCATCTCCTTTCTGTCTTTTGCTTTTGTCTCCTTTTTGTTTCCCTCTGTCTCCCTGCATTGGTTCCCATCCCCCTGCCATATTAGTTTAACTCCTCCCCAACAGCACTAGCAAACACTCCCCCTAGGAAATTGGTTCCGGTCCTGCCCAGGTGCAGACCGTCCGGTTTGTACTGGTCCCACCTCCCCCAGAACCGGTTCCAGTGCCCCAGGAATTTGAATCCCTCCCTGCTGCACCACTGCTCAAGCCACGTATTCATCTGCGCTATCCTGCGATTCCTACTCTGACTAGCACGTGGCACTGGTAGCAATCCCGAGATTACTACTTTTGAGGTCCTACTTTTTAATTTAGCTCCTAGCTCCTTTTCGTAGGACCTCATCCCTTTTTTTACCTATGTCGTTGGTACCAATGTGCACCACGACAACTGGCTGTTCTCCCTCCCTTTTTAGAATGTCCTGCACCCGCTCCGAGACATCCTTGACCCTTGCACCAGGGAGGCAACATACATCCTGGAGTCTCGGTTGCGGCCGCAGAAACGCCTATCTATTCCCCTTAAAATTGAATCCCCTATCACTATCGCTCTCCCACTCATTTTCCTGCCCTCCTGTGCAACAGAGCCAGCCACGGTGCCATGAACTTGGCTGCTGCTGCCCTCCCCTGATGAGTCATCCCCCCCAACAGTACCCAAAGCAGTGTATCTGTTTTGCAGGGGGATGACCACAGGGGACCCCTGCACTATCTTCCTTGCACTGCTCTTCCTGCTGGTCTTCCATTCCCTATCTGGCTGTGGACCCTTTCCCTGCGGTACGACCAACTCGCTACACGTGCTACTCACGTCATTCTCAGCATCGTGGATGCTCCAGAGTGAATCCACCCTCAGCTCCAACTCCGCAACGCGGTCCATCAGGAGCTAGAGACGGATACACTTCCCGCACACGTAGTCGTCAGGAACACTGGTGTTGTCCCTGAGTTCCCACATGGTACAGGAGGAGCATAACACGTGACCGAGCTGTCCTGCCATGACTTAACCCTTTGATAAGCAACAACAATGCTATAGTTTACTCACTGTTATATAAGAGAAAAAAGAAAAACTACTCACCAATCACCAGCCAATCACTTACCCCCTTGGTGTGACGTCACCTTTGTTTCTTTCTACTTCTTTTTTGCCTTCTCCCTGTAGCTGCACCGGTAGGCCTCTCCACGCACCTCCACACGCTGCTCCCGACTGCCGCTGCGTTGGGCCTTTATAGGCCTCTCGCCGACCCCGGAACTCACGCCTCTCCACGCACCTCCTCACGCTGCTCCCAACTGCCGCCGTGTTGGGCCTTTATAGGCCTCTCGCCGACCCCGGAACTCCCGCCTCTCCACGCACCTCCTCACGCTGCTCCCGACTGCCGCCGCGTTGGGCCTTCATAGGCCTCTCGCCGACCCCGGAACTCACACCTCTCCACGCACCTCCTCACGCTGCTCCCGACTGCCGGCGCATTGGGCCTTTATAGGCCTCTCGCCGACCCCGGAACTCACGCCTCTCCACTTGCATACTAACTTTTTGTGTTTCATGCACAAGGACCCTCAGGTCACTCTGTACTGTAGCATTTTGTAATCTCTCTCCATTTCAATAATAATTTGATTATTTTTCCTGCAAAGTCACACTTTCCCACATTATACACCATTTGCCATCTGCCAGCGATCCACGGCATGCGAGACCCGGGTGGGCAGAGGAAACATTTCAAGGACACCCTCAAAGCCTCTTTGATAAAATGCAACATCCCCACCGACACCTGGGAGTCCCTGGCCAAAGACCGCCCTAAGTGGAGGAAGAGTATCCGGGAGGGCGCTGAGCACCTCTAGTCTCATCGCCGAGAGCATGCAGAAAGCAAGCGCAGGCAGCGGAAGGAGCGTGCGGCAAACCAGTCCCACCCAGCCTTTCCTGTCCCACCTGTGACAGAGACTTTAATTCTCATATTGGACTGTTCAGTCACCCAAGAACTCACTTTTAGAGTGGAAGCAAATTTTCCTCGATTTCGAGAGACTGCCAATGATGATAACTCCATCTGCTAAATGTTTGCCCACTCACTTAGCCTGTCTATATCCTTTTCCCTTTGCAGATTCTTTGTATCCTCCTCACAACTTGCTTTCCTACCCATCTTTGTATCATCAGCAAACTTGGCTACATTACACTCAGTCCCTTTATCCAAGTCATCAATATAGATTGTAAGTAGTTGAGGTCCCAGCACCGATCCCTGTGGCACCCCACTACTTACCGTTTGACCTCACTTTCTGATTCACTTTTGTGTTTATACATTCTGTCCCTTCCTGTCACGCTCTGGTTTTCATTTCCCTCAGTGCTACCCTGCTCTATTGCCTTCTCCTTATTCTTTGACCTTTTAAATTTACGCTCACCTGAATCCACCCCCTCCCCCCCACTAATTAGTTTAAAGCCCTCTCTACAGCCCTAGTTATTCGATTCACCAGGACCCTAGTCCCAGCACGGTCTAAATTGAGCCCGGTCCAACGGAACAGCTCCCTCTTACCGCACGAACCAAAACCCATTTCTCCTACAAGAGTCTTTGAAGCATGTGTTTAACTCTCTGATCTTATTTACCCGATGCAAATTTGCTCATGGCTCAGGTAGTAATCCAGAGATTATTACCTTTTGTGGTTCAGAACCAATGCTTTGCCATTTTCAAAGTAGCAGCTATGAATAAACCCTGTTGTTCTGTGTGAAAACTGACAGGGTTTATTCACACACATCATTTTGAAGTTACGTTTTCAAAATGACAGCTGTGAATCAACCTCCTACAGTATCTGCCCGAATCATAATGATTTAATAGTTAGATTCCTAAATAATAATGAACAGCCAAAATTTCTTTCATATTTTAGAGACTCTATATTTCCACAGTTGTAGGAAATTGAAAGCATCATGATTATTTGTTTTTACACCAGGTTTAATTACTGTTTTATGCCTTTTTACCAATGCAATAATAGGTATAGTAAAAGATTAAAAGCTCGGTCCAAATGCATTAAAAAAGCTGATATCCTGAAGTTTGATTCCAGTGGAGAGCGTATTTTAAGGGGCCTACCTCCTGATACAGGCAGGGGCTCTGGCAGCCCAGAAGTATGCCTCTTTCAGGATGGCATCGGCCGGATCGAGAGCGGTAGATCTTTCCCCGTGATTTTCAGAGCACTACTGCCCTGTTATTGCTCAGTGGAGCTGATGAAAATATTCCCCCACACTTAGGGCAATTTTAACTGTTGCCACCGGGCGGGAAGCGATCGGTGGCAGGTCGGTTGCCCATTTTACATCCCACCTGAATCACCTTCGCCAAAAAGCAAAATGTGTTGGGGTGTAAAATGGGAACAGTTGAAAATGACCTCGTAACGTTTTTTGCATTAAAGAAGTTGAGAATTGAAGAGACTTTGTTAATTAGGTTTTTTTTTAATTGGAGGTTCAACTCTGATGATGTCTGTTGCTTTGTTTCAGTTTGGAAGTGTTGGTGAAATGGCTGTCATGCTCGCTAAGAGCCTAGCCCAGAACCTTGGCATTTTTTCAGATAAGAAAAGAACGAATGGTAAGCTTTCACAGTGATACACTAATGAATTGGTTTAAGAAGAATCTTTAAAAAAAATATTATATGGTCTGTGCGCACAGAAAGGTATTGATCTTCATTTCAGAGAAACCAATCTCGGTACAGTACGTAAGAAAAATGGTCATTCTTCCTGTTGCTATTTCAGTTATGTGTGTGCCCATGATTTTGTGGAAGGAGCTGGAACGATTTTTGTTCTGAAAGTAAGGAGCAAGGTGTATAGAAAAAATGGGAGAAATCTGTGCATTGTGAAATATAAAGAACGTCAGGAAAATGCATCCGGCTCATCAATGCTCACCCTATCCACTAGACGGTGCAACCTCATACATTGCCCAGAGCAATTGGTGGTAATTGTAACTCCCATGGTCGGCAAAGAGAAGCTGCAGTAATAATAACTGTTGGCAATTAGAGGAGAAGCTCTGAGAAATTCGTGCCTGACTATGTAAGATAATCAAACATGCTGCAGGAGACAGTGATTATTCATGACGCATAAGTAGGCAAAGTTAATTAATCCATACATCCCCAATATGCCAAAATGTCCTCCTCCTTCAGGAACTTGTCAAATATCTTCTCAAGAATGTAGTCCCCCACACTTAACGCATCTATCATTATCCTGTTCCAGCAGAGAACAAGCTTCTGAGAACAGAAGTACTTCCTGGCATCTGGTCTGTCTTTAGCCACTTCAGAAGTATTTTCTCTAGTCCAATTAAGAGTATCTATCTCAAATATCTGCATAAGAGCATAAGAATTAGGAGCAGGTGTAGGCCATACGGCCCTTTGAGGAGACCAAAACTGTGCACAGTACTCCAGGTGTGGTCTCACCAAAGCCCTGTACAATTGTAGTAAGACTTCCTCTTATACTGAAACCCCCTTGCAATAAAGACCAACATGCCATTTGCCTTCCTAATTGCCTGCTGTACTTGCATGCTAACTTTCTGTATTTCCTGTATGAGAACACCTAAATCTCTCTGAACACCAACATTTAATAGTTTCACACCATTTTAAGAAATATTTTGTTTTGCTATTCTTCCGACCAAAGTGAATAACCTCACATTTCCCCATATTATACTCCATCTGCCACCGTATTGCCCACTCACTTAACTGTCTAGTTCCCTTTGCAGGCTCTGTGTCCTCCTCACAGCTTACTTTCCCACCTAGCTTTGTATCATCAGTAAACTTAGATACATTATACTCAGTCCCTTATCTATGTCATTAATATAGATTGTAAATAGCTGAAGCCCAAACACTAATCCTTGTGACACCCCGCTAGTTACAGTCTGCCAACCAGAAAATGACCGGTTATCCCTACTCTGTTTTCTGTCCGTTAACCAATTCTCTAACTCTACGACATCCATCCCTTTCATAATTAAAAAAAAAGTTATAAATCTCAATCATAATCCTACTAAGCCTAATTTTCACCAAGATGAACGGCCATGAGATACACTGAACCTATCCTTGTATGTGATCTAAGATTGAGTTAATATCCTAGCTTCTCTCTTCCCTACACCCTCAATGTTACCTCAATATCCAGCACTAGATACTAAAACTGGACAAAATGGGAGTGAAATCTGTTATGTATGTAAACCTGTAAATACCTTGTTTAACCACCAGAGGGCTCATGCCCTGGAATCCCAAGGGATCCCACAATCCCTTGGGAGCACCTGTACATAAGGAGGCCTCACAGGCTGGAGAGGAACTCTGGAGACCTGTAATAAAGGACTACGGTCACACATTACTTTGAGCCTACAGTATCTGGTCAGATTCTTTATTCAAGACTTAACAAAATCCATTTTGGGCGGTAGGGCGACAGGTAATAGCAAATCAGCAGCCCCTTTTACACTCCAGCCAATTATCTTTTAATTGAAGTCAATGGAAAAGAAAATTGGGCTTCCAATTCGCCATTGCCTGCTTTACACTACAAAGCTTAGGTACCCAGGTTTGGTGCTCTTAATATTGTACTTTGTTAGCCGCGCAATATTTCAATAACCTATTTGCTTTCCCTATAACCATCTTGCATGCTTTTTCATTTCTATTTTCCTTACAATTTCATCCTTTGTACTTTGCAAAATGTCCCTTTTGAGCTTATTTACATAAGAACTTGCTTAGTCAACCATTGAGATTTAACCTTAGCCTCAATACTTCTGGAACTTTACCAACTTCTTTTGCTCTAAAAATGTGTTTAAAATAGTTCATTTCTTTCTATATTGTAACGATTATTACTCAATACTACTCTCCAGTCCAGCATTCCCAATCGTTGTGCCTTTAAATTAAGTAGATTAAGTTACTTCCTGTGATACAGTGCCTCATTAGTTTAAATCTAATGAAATGATGATCATGACTGTCCCGCAGTGCATCCACACCAATATCAAATATGATCTCAGACCTCACCACTGAATATTAAATTCAGTAGCCTCTTCCCTCTGGTACCATCCTCAACAAACACCTGGAAAAAAATCATGGTGATCTCAATCATTTCCTTCATATTACCTCCTCCCCTCCCCCATTTTTTGTCCCATTTAAAAATAGATAATAGATAAATAGTTGAAATCCCCATACAAAGAACCTTACATTCCTTTGCTGCTTTGCTTACCAACTCCCTGGCCTCAATTTTACCCCAACCCCCGGATCACGGGCCTCCAGGCGTGCGGCCTCCTGCCGCTGGTTGTCCCGCCCGGCAGCTGGCCAGCCTGTCCTTTTGGCGGGAAATGGAAGAAAATAAATTAGGTCCTTCTGCTGAATTCATCAGGACCTCTGCATCCCCAGCCTCTACAGGTTTCCCCCACGCTTCCTGCACCCTCCCCACCTTCCTGTAAATTTTGTGGCCCCTATCTTTAGCTTGTTGTCTTGAAGGCCTATAACAAATATCAGCTACCAACTTAGGCCCTCTCCTGGGCTCCAGCTTTACCTAGTATTCACTGATTATCCACACCATCCCTCTCAATTGTGACATTTTTTAGCTTACGAATTTAGCAGATATCCCCCCCCCAAAAAAAAAACTTTCTGGTGCTCTAGCCTATGCTCAAATATTTTAAAGCTCATTTCTATATTTCTGATCCATGTTTCTGTGATAGCGATTCAATAAAAATTCTCACCAGCTATGCATACCTATAGTTCCATCAGCTTATTCCTAATGATTCTAGCATTTGTGTAAAAACACCTCTGTGATTCACTGGGGTTCATTTTCATGCTTACACCATCCCTTAAATTATATTTACCCAAAATACTAGTTTAACTTTTAGTTTTGATCAGCTGCCCAGCTTCCCCTAAATTTCTGCTGAGCTATCTTAGCCGCTGTCATTGCCAGTTAAATATATTTTCCTTTTGTTGCTTTATTTTCTCTTTGTTGTAAAACAATTGGGTGAAATAACGAGAGGCTAGATAGAAATCCGTGCCAACCGATAAACAGGGAAGATTACAGAAGAGATTGCAACAAACATTTGGATGGGTGTATAATTGAGTGAGGAGTAAAATACAATGCAAATTAATGGTGAATGCAAAAAGGACAGAGAATCGAGCAGTAAAAATACGAGCAGAGCCTGAAGGACAGTGTAGAAAATTAATCGTAATCTTTTATTCAAGAGCTAAGTGCAGTGAGATAACTTACAATTGTAGTATATCGATGTTTCCCCAGAGGACATTTTCATGAGTACTAAATGCAGTTTAATGCAAGAACAGTACAGTCACATAATCCAGAAATTCCCTTGTCACTATTTAAATGTCTTTCCATTTATTTGGCCCTGAAATCACGGTCGGAGGCTTCCCATGGGCGGATGGCTTCGACAACTCAAATATTTATGAATCTACATGGTGGTCCCGGAGGAGCGAACACTTGCGCTCCCAGGCCTCCATGCGCAGCCCAACGCAGAGGCCCACGTATAGCAGGAGTGTATGTGCATCTTGAGATCACATGGGCTGAACCAACCAATGAAAATCGCGTCTCCCTATTCACAGTAATGGTGAGTTCCATTTGTACGGAAATCACCATTTCTATGAATGGGGATACCCCCAAAAACACAGACATTTTAAATAAATAAGAAAAACACATCACATTTCAAATTAATTGAAATTGAATTTAATTAAATGTTTTAGACAATTTATTTTTTGGAATTTGTTTTTATATTTTAATAGTGATAAAAATAAACTTACCTGTTGTAAACGGCTGTCTTGCTCTTTTCGCTTCGTTGCTTTTGACGTCGAATTACCCGCACACACTCAGTTGTAGTAAAGGCCAGATCTTTATTTAGGCATTCAGACATTCACAAGCCAACAACTCTGCTTGAAAAGGAAGCTCTTCTTGAAGTTACACACCTTTCGAGATTCCAGTATCTCTACAGTCCATAAGAGTCTGAGTTCCATCTTTTATATTTAAAAAACCTTTGTCTAAATGCAAAGAATAAGAGTTCAATCATGACTAACTGCTTTCTGAATCATTTAACATAGAGACTATTATTCCCACCTTAACAAGGTACTCAAATACTTAACATTGCTTGTTTAACCTACAGATGTCATTAAATAGTAACAAAGGTACAATCAAATACTTAACATACAGAATCGTTTCCTCACATACTTAACATACAGACATCATCAAATCGTTTAGTCATGAATTTCCATTATTCCCACCATAACAAGGTACTCAAATATTTAACACCCAGACATGACCAGTCACTCATCTCAATGGCTGGAAGGCACCACATTGTCTAACAGTCTCTTTTCGATCCAAACTTCCAATCTTCTTGTTTTTTAATCCAAACTTCAGACCGCGTGCCGAAGCAAAGAGTTCAGAAATGCGGGACTGTGCTCCCACATTACCTTAATGCTTTTACCAAACGTAAGAGATTTAAGGACATTCGCTGGGCAAGAGTTTGCCCAAATCTCTGCCCGCAAAGGCCCTTCTCCCGGGGATGTGTTGGATCTGTCAGAAGAAATTTTGACAGTTCGCAAGTGCCGTATTTTGGCACATGCGTTTTGTGCACCTAAAGCCGGAACGTGTGGGGCCTCTTCGGGCGTGTGTGCACATCATGCGCACCCAGAGAGGCCACAATTTCAGGGCCATTGTTTTTCTTACCTAATTTAATGCTTTCTGTTCTATTCATATTTATTCCTAGTTCTATTTCTTGCTTTCCCATTTCATTAGATAGGCACCTGTTGAGTATGCTCAGAAAACCTTAATTTTTATTCACGTACATTGAGTAAATTTTCCCTATTCCAAAAATAAGTGTGTGTATCCGCTGAGACAAAACCCCTCTGTGAGATATTTTCTTCTGGACCTGACCAAAAACAGCAGGTCCTGTGTTTGTACCAGTAGAAGACTTGCCCTTTGTAATCCTTCTCTAAACTTTACCAACAAGATTTCGCAGCCACTCGCTTCATCAGTGTGGCGATATTGTGTAATTGCACTAGCCGCTTTATCTCTTCCTGCATTTCCACTGGGACACTGGACCAGCTCCCATGAAGCACACAGCTTTTGACTAGGGATAATAAGGGGTCCTGGCTCATCCAGGTTTTGATCTGCCGGGCAGTGACGGATGATTACTCACTCTGAAATGTTTCCATAACCATGGCTAAATCTGTGGGCTGCGCAATTTCCACCCCAGTGGTGGGCAATGGTAGTCTACTGAGAGCATCAGCACAGTTTTCTGTGCCTGGCCTGTGACAGATGGCATAGTTGTATGCGGACAATGTGAGCGCCCATCTCTGGATGCGGGCCGACGCGTTGGTATTTATCCCTTTACTCTCTGAAAACAGGGATATGAGTGGCTTATGGCCAGTTTCCAATTCGAATTTTAGCCCAAACAGGTATTGATGCATTTTCTTTACCCCATAGACACACGCTAATGCTTCTTTCTCAATCATGCTGTAGGCTCTCTCAGCCTTAGACAGACTCCTGGATGCATAAGCAACCGGTTGCAGTCTCCCGAAATCATTAGTTTGTTGCAATACACACCTGACGCTATATGACGACGCATCACATGCTATTACCAAACGCTTACATGGATCATACAACACAAGCAATTTGATTGAGCATAACAATTTTCTCGCTTTTACAGAGGCATTTTCTTGGCTTTTGCCCCAAACCCATTCGTCCCCTTTCCGTAGCAAGACATGTCGTGGTTCTAACAATGTGCTGAGATCCGGTAAGAAGTTACCAAAGTAGTTCAGGAGTCCCAGAAACGACCGCAGCTCCGTCATGTTCTGTGGCCTCGGTGCGTTCTCGATTGCCTCCGTCTTCGCGTTGGTGGGCCTGACGCCGGCCGCCGCAATCCTCCTTCCCAGGAACTCCACATCAGGTGCCAGGAAAACGCACTTCGAGCGTTTTAACCTGAGCCCCACACGGTTGAGTCAACTAAGAACCAGCTCCAGGTTCTGCAGGTGCTCGGCTGTGTTACGACCTGTGACCAAGATGTCGTCCTGGAAGACCACGGTGTGCGGGACTGACTTCAGTAAACTTTCCATGTTTCTCTGGAATATCACCGCCGCTGATCGAATTCCAAACTGGCATCTGTTATAAATAAAAAGACCTTTGTGCGTGTTGATGCGGGTGAGGCCCTTCGATGATTCCTCCAGTTCCTGCGTCATGTAGGCTGAAGTCAGATCCAGCTTCGTGAATATCGTTCCTCGTTGCAAAGAGGTCGCCGGCCTTTGGTAGTGGGTATTGGTCCTGCAGGGAGAAACGATTGATAGTTACTTTGTAATCACCACAGATTCTGACAGTGCCGTCTCCCTTGAGGACAGGAACGATCGGGCTGGCCCACTCATTGAACCCGATCGGTGAAATTATGCCCTCTCGTTGCAGCCGGTCTAGCTGGATCTCTACCCTTTCTCTCATCATGTACGGTACTGCTCTCACCTTGTGATGGATGGGTCACGCCCCAGGAATTAGGTGGATCTTCACTTTTGCTCCTTGGAATTTCCCAATGCCCGGTTCAAACAGCGATTGGAAGTTGTTTCAGAGCTGGGCACACGAAGTGTCATCAGCGGGCAATAGCGCTCGGACGTCGTCCCAGTTCCAGCGCATCTTTCCCAGCCAGCTTCTGCCGAGCAGTATGGGACCATCGCCCGGCACCACCCAGAGTGGTCGCTTGTGCACCGCTCCATCGTAGGAGACCTTTACGGTAGCACTGCCGATTACAGAAATCAGTTCTTTTATGTCTTAGTTTTGTACGAATGTGAGTTAAGACTGGCCTTAAGGCCTTGTTGCACCACAATCTTTCGAAAGTCTTTTTGCCCATGATGGACTGGCTCGTGCCCGTGTCCAGTTCCATTGACCCCGGAGTGCATTTAGTTCAACATTCAGCATTATCGGGGGACAATTCATGGTGAATGTGTGCACCCCATGTACATCTGCCTCCTCGGTCTGACGCTCTGGTGCGTCGTGATCCTCCGTGGATCTGTCCTCCTCTGCAACATGGTGGTTTGCAGGTTTAACAGGCTTAGCAGCTCATCTGCACACTCGTTGGAGGTGTCCCATTGTTCCACAGCCCTTGCAAACATACCCTTTGAATCGGCATGAATGGAAATGATGATCACCTCCGCAGCGCCAACAAGGTGTTAATGGCCTTGCATTCATCACCCTTGATGGTGGACTCTGAGACATCTGCGGAGTCGTGCAGCTGCAGGCATGTGTGACCTGCCCTGTATGTTGCGATTCGAAAACATCACTTTGTTCACAGTACTTGTAGCAGCAGTTGTGTGCTGAGAGATTTACTTAGTATTGTCACTGGTGGCAATGAACACCTGGGCTATCGCCATGGCCTTACTCAAGGTTGGGGTCTCTACAGTCAAAAGTTTACGAAGTATGGTTTCGTGGCCAATGCCAAGTACGAAAAGGTCTCCGAGCATGTGCTCCAAATGTTCTTCAAATTCGCAATGTCTTGCAAGGCGTCTTAGCTCAGCAACATAACACTACTTGGCCTTCAGATCTTTTGTAGGTGTAGAACCGGTACCTCGCCATCAGAACGCTTTCCTTCGGGTTCAAAGGCTCTCGGACCAGTGTGCACAAATCATCGTACGATTTCTCCGTGGGTTTCGCTGGAGTGAGCAGATTCTTCATGAAACCATACATTGGTGCCCCACAGACAGTGAGGAGGATCGCCCTTCGTTTGGCAGCACTCTCTTCCCCATCTAGCTCATTGGCCACGAAGTATTGGTCGAGTCGCTCCACAAAAGTTTCCCAACCATCTCCGAGAATTTCTCCAGGATGCTCACTGTTCCCTGCATCTTTGGGTTCGCTATCTGTATCTCGTTGCCAGTTGTTATGTATGGAGAAAGAGTCAGACTGAACACTGTGAGCTCAAAGAAAAGTGTGACCGTAGTCTTTTATTGCAGGTCTCCAGAGTGCCTCTCCAACGTGTGAGGCCTCCTTAAATACCTGTGCTCCCAAGGGATTATGGGATCCCTTGGGACTCCAGGGGACGAGCCCTCTGGTGGCTGTACAGAGTAAATACAAGTTTACTTACCTTTTCCCCAAAGCTGTCCTCGCCTCCATTGAGCTGCTGGGTTTCCCGAGACCTGGAAAACCTGGCCAGCCAGGGTTACACCTGCAAAACAGGTTAAATATGAGACCCCAGCCTCATTATAATATTTAAATAGCCAACACGCCTCTGTTCAATGCAGAAGTGAGCGGATTTGAGATTTTTAACATTTTTGCATCTCAGCTGACCCCCAACTCACCTATTTTTGCGGGTTAAAATTACCCCCAATGTCCTTCAGCATTGGAAGATATTAAGGTAAAATGAAATTTAATGAGCACCAGTTTTCATTGTGACTTTTGATTTCATCTTTAATTTTAGTCAGTAGGATAAAAAAGGAGACAAAGCACTAATATAATGTTTGAAGAGTTGAATAAAAGATGCAGATTAAAATAATCATTTTGAAGATTTGCAGGGAGAACGGGCCAGAAACACCATCAAAAGGCAATGCCTTCACCCCCTGTGAAAGGCAAACTTCAATACACATTGAAAAAGACTACAATCTGTACTACATTGGCCTAGAAATTGCAGTTAGAGGTGTATCTCTGAAGTACGTCTCTGACCCGCCAAACGTTACTGAACCTACCTCCAGGCTCCGAGGCTGTGGACAGTTCGAGTCTCAGGCCTCCAGGCGGATGGCAGGGTAAAGGCCCATGGATCCTGGGGATGCAAGCGGTTTGGAAGCATCCCTGAGATCACGTGGGCTAGGTCCTCCAATCACAAAGAAGGAATTCCATCACAGTCACTTCCAAACAGGATCTCCTAATAACATGCAATGCAATCCACAAATAATTAAACAATTTACACAATTCTGATAAATATAAATGGTCTGAATTTCAATTTTATTCATAACTCCCTTCATTACACCAAATACAATAAAAATGTAATTAAAAACTTTTTTTAAACATCTTAATCTGGGCCAATATTTGCATAAACTAAAGTGTTTGTGCACCATTTTTAAATTTTAAATGTTTAATTTAAGATTTATAATAACCCTTACACTGATCAAAGCTGACCCTAGATCTGCTTTTATCAGCCGTAAGAGTTTCATGGGCAATTGCTGGGCAGTTGAGCAAATAGCCCAACCCTGCAAAACAGGTTAACTGTGAGGTCCACAGTATCATTATAATATTTAATATTTGACTTTCGGTTCAGTAGATCTGTGAAGGCGTACCTTTTGCACAGCCTTTCCGATGGCGTACGCTGGACATACGACATCGAAGACACCGCAATTTCACGGTCATTAAATTTGCTATGTATGTCATGCACTTATTATTTAGGCATCAGCATTCTGTTACACCTAGTCACGTATGGGGCTGCACACATCTATCACTAGTTGGGGCTCCATTTACATCAGAAGCTGAAAATCCCCACACCTTTGCTTACAGCATTGCTGTCGCTCTCTGAGGAGAAACATGCTAAGTCCTCACCTCCCATGGGCAAAGTCAGGGGACATCCACTAGTATAAAGAAAAGAGCAGAGCAACAATGTAAAAGGTGCAGGAAAATAGGGGTATGTCATGGCATAAAGCCCAAGTCCATCACAATAAAAGGAATAAAGCACAGACAGAATATCAGGGAGAAAGCAGCGTA